>NC_066312.1:24780454-25083484 GCF_905404315.1 Leptidea sinapis | reverse complement strand
TATAACGTGTTCTGAAAAAAGTAAAACGTATAAGCGTAGTGTATAGGTTATCTTAATAATCACTTACAAAACAATCATCTATATAAATTACCGTTTAGGGGTTAGAAAAACATTTTTGCTTTTTTATGTGGTCCTAAACATCAGGTGAACATCCTGCTCGACACGTTCTTATCAGAAAGAACGTAATATATATTTATGTTATCTATTCTTTTGCCGAAACGAAATATTACGTTCATTACAATACAGTAAAGACGTCATAGGCCTGAAGTCATTATAATTCGCCTTGACACGAAATAAAATCGGATCAAATAAAACTCATTGCGCAATGATTTAGGTCAAGGAGGAAGTTCGACCTTCACCAGACTTACCAGTTTTATCTCATATTGCTGTGCTTGTAAAAATATGTACTCTAATATTACAAACGGGCAGCTTTCTTTCAGGTGACATTCTGATCATTGGATCGGATCCTGTTCAAAATTTTATAGCTTGTAAGTTGTTTGGTGCCGAATTGACAATATTATTATATCGCATAATTTAGATAAATAACGTGAAAAATTAGAGAGATTTTTTTTGTTTAAAACTTGTATATAAATTGAAATTATGTATTGATATTTATTTAATTCTCGAACATTAACTGCAGTAAAGTAGACATATCACTTACAAGAAGCTTGGTAGCTGAAGTATGATAAATGTTGGGGCTAATAATAGGTTCCTTCATGTTCGGCTGCAGGCGCTAATACTTTTATGTACTTCCGTAGTATTTATTTGTAAATTATACATGTACATACTTATTGTAATAAATAAATAAATAATTTTTATAAAACTTACAAAATTGGTAGCGTGATGCAAGGCAAAAATATTTCGTTGATAGAAGTATTCACTATAGTCACAATTCGTCGAATAGTTATCCAATAAAATAAAATCGTCTATTAGGATGAAAATATATTTAAAATTTTAATGTAATTGTAACCGACATTGCCGTTGTACTCTACCTAACAAAAATATCATATTATTATAATACTTAAAACACACCACGTCAATCTGCCTTGTTAACTGAAACATGACGTCATGAATTTTTTCCGTCCAAAATACAGTAAGACAGACATAAAAAGAAAGACCAGCAAGAGATGCTGTGAGCGATCACATCTACAGTATTTTGTTAGTTTCTTAGTGAATCTATGTAGGATTTTTACTACGAATCTACACATATCCAGTGTTAATAGTGAGACTTAGTCCGGTCAAATAAAAACAGTTAAACTTAGTGTCATAAAAGCCGTACATAAAGCCGGGCCTAAGGGTTACGTTTTACCAGTGGGAGGCTCCATTGCACAGGATTCCGGCTAGATTATGGGTACCACAACGACGCCTATTCCTACCGTGAAGCTACTGCTTCACAACATTACTATGTGTAAATATTACTGTGTTTCAGTCTGAAGGGCGCCGTAGCTAGCATGTAGCTATTAAGCCTCATTTGCCGTAGCGAGGGCAAATGAGGCTTAAAATCTTATGTCTCAAGGTGACAAGCGCAATTGTAGTGCCGCTCAGAATTTTTATGTTTTTCAATAATCCTGACACTGCATTGTAGTGGACAGTCAATTACCATCAGCTGAACGCCTTGCTCGTCCAGTCCCTCATTTTCATAAAAAAAACATAATTGAAATATCATTCTTATATAAAAATAATTGTATCTTACCCGCTCTATTACAAATGCGAAACTAGACCTTGACAGACAGTCAGACCCTCAAATACTGGTGTGAAATACAACAGAGACGAGCTGTGTATTTAGTGGAATGAGTTTTCTGTATGAGTAGGTGCTGACCTATTTTGAGACACTTCTGAATCAGAGCATTTCACGTTCATTATGATACTTTATTATATTCACATTTTTTCAACATGGATATTATAATAAAAAGTGATAATATTTTATGGCTTTAATAAAAATATTTCAAGTGGTAACACCGAGATAAATGTTTATACCTATCTTATGAACCCTGTGCATTACAGTTTATGTATATTTTTACTATAAATATTAAACACCATTAATAACTTAATTTTTTTGTTGATGCAGTATGCAGTTTTCTGAAGTTATACTTCTATAGGCTAATTTCTTATAGTATTGAATTCTAAAATATCTACAGTGAAGCGGATATATGGATAATTCTGTAATATTAGTAATATATGCATACTTTAATATACAATGGATACTTATAAAAACGTATTTTTTATCTTGTTAATTATGAAACATAAATTATTATTGAATAACAGGCGATGTGATGTACACAGAGGTTTGTCTGGCAGGTTTGTAAGATTCGTTATCTAAAACTATTGTTCTAATAATAATTATAAATTATTTTGATATACTCGTAAGTAATAGATCGATAGAATAGATATTACTCACCCAGATAACTAATATTTATGCGTATCCAGGCCTGCATTGCATATCCATGCCATCGCTTATTATTTTATTTGTGAAGGGATGTATATTTAAGGAAATTAAATAATAACCAACTTTGAAATTATCGTAATAAGGTTCGTAATTGCTGGTGTATCGACGTGGACAGGCAACTCAACACGCAACTTGTTAAGGACTGGTAAACTTGTAGATCATTTATCACGGGGAGTGTTCCGAAGAGCTGTTCAACCTGATTCCTGCCGCCGAATTTCACCTTCGCACGACTCGCCACAAGTTACGATATCATCCCCACCATCTGGATGTGTGGCGGTCCTCCACAGTGCGGTTTTCAAGGAGCTTTCTTCCTCGTACCACGAAGCTGTGGAATGAGCTTCCTTGTGCGGTGTTTCCGGGACGATACGACATGGGTACCTTCAAGAAAAGCGCGTACACCTTCCTTAAAGGCCGGCAACGCTCTTGTGATTCCTCTGGTGTTGCAGGAGAGTGTGGGCGGCGGTGATCACTTAACACCAGGTGACCCGTACGCTCGTTTGTCCTCCTATTCCATAAAAAAAAAAGTCACAATATTTCTACAAAATGGTTATTTAAAAATATGTATTTTTTATTTTATTTATTGATGTTTAAGTACCACAACGACTCCTAATTCTACCGAGAAGCAGTAATGTGTAAATATTACTGCGTTTTAGTCTAAAGGGCGCCGTAGCTAGTGAAATTACTGGGCAAATGAGAATTAGCATCTTGTGTCTCAAGATGACGAGCGCAATTGTAGTGCCCCTCAAAATTTTAGGGTTTTTCAATAATCCTGAGTCCATTGTAATGGGCAGGGTGTATCAATTAACATCAGCTCAACGTCTTGTTCGTCTCGTCCCTTATTTTCAAAAAAAAAAATAATAAACTATATTGAAATTTGTAGATACATAAGTTGAATGTCAAGTTTATTATTGGATGTCGTTATTTAAACGTTATTTACAACATTAATATGTTGCGTAGGTGGTTGTTCATGTTAAAATTTAATAGGTTAGTGACTACTTTTAATATTTGTTTTTAAAAGTCACAGATGCTAACTCTAAAAGCTAAAAGGCACTCGCCTTAAAGATTTGATGTTAGCAAAGCTATGTTATTTTGTTCATAGATGCGATGTCAGTGCAACTCACGTTAAACCTGTGAGAGTGTGCTAGTTCTACTTATTCGAGGCCGCCGGTATTGCAGATGTCCACGTCAGTATGTTTTCTTTTTTCATTAGATTTAGCTATTTGCCCATTTGCCCTTTTCTAATATTAAAATATTGATCCATTTTACCCTTGCATATTAGTAACATTAAAGTAATAATAATAATAGAGACACACTTTTTACACAAATTATTTTACACCCAAATTAAGCATATATAGCCTGTGTTATGGGTTATAAGACAACGATATATTTAATACAATATACTTAGTTAAACATACATAAATTCATATAAACATACATAAACACATTTAAACATCCATGACTCGGAAACAAACATCCATATTCATCATATAAATGCTTGCACCTACCGGGATTCGAGTCCGGGACCTCTAGCTTAGTTGTTAGGATCGCTAACCTTTCGGCTATACAGATTTAATATATAATTAATACATGCTTAGAACACCTTAATAAAGTTTTAAGGTGTTCATCAGGAATTGTGTAACAATTCCAAGCGTAATTTAATGTTTCTTCAGACGAAATTTCTGTGATTGAGTGTTAGTTTCAGCCTGGGATTCATTTATAGGCTGTAGTTTATCTATATCAATGTATTTAAGCCTGGCTTACTCCAATGACTGTAATTATATATATATATCTATTTATTATCTATCTTAAACGCGTAGATCGCTACAGGAACAGTTCAATTAATTATTTATTTTATAAAATAAAACTACCTCAAAAAAACCGACTTCAAAAACATATAAAGTAACTTAATAAATATTTAATTTAATACACATCTTATACAAACTTAATACCTTTAATATTAATAAAAAAACTTGCAGGTAGCATTTATAGTTTTTAAGTCGGTGCCAAGCCCTAAACAAAGCAAAACTTAATATTATAAACAACTTACTTATATAAATATTGTCATAATACATTAAATAATAATTTTTTAAGTAGCTATAGGGTAGGCCTACGAACGGCCTAGGGTAGGCCTACGAACGGCCTAGGGTAGGCCTACGAACGGTCTAGGGTAGGCCTACGGCCACGCGGCCTAGGGTAGGCCGCGTGGCTTAAAAAATATAGATCCTAATAAACGGAAACAGAAAATGAATCGTCTCCGAAAAAATGCAGTTCGAAAGTCTATTTCTCGTTCTTGTGAGATAGTGACTTAGAATAACTCTATGAATGTAGAAGACCCACTTATCGGGACACGGCCTAATATATAATGATCCTAAATAAAAACTCCTAAAAAGTCTTACACAAAATAAAATTACAAAGCCCACGTAAACAATAACATTATCCACGTATACACGAATGTTCGTAAAAATACTCATAAAATTAAAACTACTGGGCAAAACTAAATGCAATTTTTTTAGGAGCAAATGTTTGTATTCCCCTTCCAACTAAAGAAGAATCACGTAAATCGGTTCGCAAATCTTAGCGTAATCAGTGTACATACATAAAAAAAAATACCATTCGAATTGAGAACCTTCTCCTTTTCGAAAGTTGGTTAATGAGGTAAGCTTCATCTAGTAGAATGCACATAGTTACTATTTATAAAATTGCGACTTAAGTTGCTCAAACGGGCAAAATTAAGTTCGCTTGAAACAGTTTCAACTGATACATTGAGATAAAACGCATTGGATTAGTTAAAACTAGTTTTAACTGGTATTACTTTTTGAGCAGCAGTAAAGTAGTATTAATTGGAAAACACGCCTTTTAAATAAAAACGGGAAGTGACAACATTTAATTAAAATGTTAACGAAATAGAGATCATTAAAATGGTTTACAAAATTTCTCTTTATTCCCTCATACGATTGTTGGCGAAATGTGGATGCAGCTTAATTGAATTGAATGTAGTTTAGACTTTGTTTGAAGTATGTTTGCAGTAACTTTTAATGTTTGCTTCACACTTTCATCATTTAACAAGTGAAACTTCAACTTCCATCGAATAGTCAAACATATTTAATAGGGTTCAGCTTAGGCTGGATGCACATTGGTCAATAACAAACTGACATGTGGCCAATTGACATAAACAATCGCACGTATCATATACAAACGGTGCCCCAGAGCAAGAACTATAAGCTGAGTCAATGGAGAAATGGAGAAAAATGTGTATTAAAACAGTAAATTTATCAAGAAAAAAAGTAAGCTAATTAAAGTAAAGCTAACTATTAGATGCTTGTGTACGTGGCACCTTGACACTGACTGGCATCTTTCAAATGTCGCTTCGTGTTATTTTATTTTGAAATTAATAACATACATAATACTTACTTATGATGTAATATGATCCCAGTGTCTTTCTTATTTCTTGTAATATTATTTTTACAATGTTTTACTACGCAACCCGCCATTTTAGTTTCAATTATTAACAGAACATGCGAGACGTCAACGTCACACATTTTTCGAGACTTTTGTTTGCCGCACTAGCGACGCCTGTGGTATCTAGTTGGAGCACAGCGGATACCAATCATTAATCTAACCTTGTTCTATTACCTTTATTAAAGACAAGTATTTGTGAATATTATCGTAATATAAAATCACAATCATAAGAAGAATCACAAGTAAAGATTTTTTGTAATTCAGACCATGAAGACTCGTGCACGGCCTCAAGAGTGACTACTGGAACCAACACATCCGAGTGATTTTCAATAAAATCATCTGCTCCTTCAACTCCGCTCGGAGCTAGCCTCTCTAAGCCGTTGTCGATTGTGCTCAGTAGCTCGACGTCTTGTGACAGTCCGCGAGGTTCGCATTTTGCGCGTTTGCACATTACGTGCATGCTTGTCTGTGTCATCACGTAAACTTGGCAAAGGCATAAAAGGCATAAACGGAATTTATTTTCTCAAAATTGATTCCTTTAGAATTCTTTTTGATATCATTTCTTGTACTACTAGATGCTACTACTACTTGGGCAATAGAGGTCGTGCGGCAAGCTCATGAAGGCCTGCACCGGTTCAATCGGTAGGCACTGGCGAATTTAAAATGGTGCAAATGATTTTCTAGATTCGGAATCGTCAGATGTCCATTAAGTTGAGGGGTTAAGGGGGTGAAAATAAACCCCTTAGTGAGATTTGGTAAGATTTAACTTGATGCCCTTCCCCCTAGAACCTTACGTTATTAATGGTCGCCCTTACAGTATAATGCAAGTGAGTTAATCTATATAAAAAACTATAATCCCGATATCAAACCGACACTTTGATTCTACTTACTTAGTTCATTTTAAATTTTTCATGTTTAATGCAATTTTTTTAAATCTGATTCATTTCAAGAAGTTGGTATGTAATTACTATTACATAATGTGTATAGGAACATGCAAATATAAACATACCAATGATTATAGATTTTTGATTATGTGACATTTCAATTGAAAGAAAATTTAGATTTTATTATTGATTGATTAGAATGGTACTTTATAATAAGGAACCGATCAGGTAATCATGGAATAAAATATTTTATTCCTTAATTTTTTTGTATTGCTATCATACATACCCAATCACATATTATATAGCCAAATGGCAAAAAACGGAACCCATATAGATTCGTCCGCCGCATTAAGATTATCACATAAAAATAGAAAAAAAAAATTTGGGGGTACTTAGAACTGAAACTCAATTTTTTTTAACAAACCCACACGTGTCTATGGGTAGGTCTTAAAAACTTGTTAAAATTGGTATTGAGGTTTCTAATATATTTTTTTGTAAAGTGAATAGTTTGCACGAGAGGCTCATCCAAAGTGGTAAAATGTGTTCCCCCCCCTGTAACTTCAAAAATAAGGGAATGATAAAACTAAAAAAAAAATATATGAATTGCATAACCATGCAAGTTTCCACCGAAAACATTTTGAAAGGTTTGAACCAGATCTAGTAATTAGTTTTTAATACGTCATAAATAGTTACAACGAACAACGAAAAGAATTTTCATTCAATGTTACTTGCTGGTACGGAACCCTTTGGCTGCTCTTTTTTCTCTTAGAATACAGCCCTAAACTAACTATCTATCATTATTTATACACATCTAACATTTTTTGGATATTAAAATATGTATTTTAATATGGATTTCCTTGTTTCATGGATTACGTCTCGGAGCAACAGATAATTTAAAAATTATAACGAGTTTATTGTTTTTGCAATATTAAAGTAATCACTTAAATTAGATTAGTGTATTCGGTATTTTGTAGAATGCCCAGACAGAGTATAAAATTAAATATATTTCGTAATATATAAAATAACGAATACACTAATCTAATTTAACTGATTACTTTAATATTGCCGCGTTGGCGTTCGTTGACGCGATAGTCCAGGTACCTATTTTTAATTTGCCTAGGCATTGCCAGAATATCTGAGTTATAAACATTGCCATTAACATATACATATAATTTTAAGGTGTATGTTGAAATATTTGAATATAAATCTATTGAATTACATAGTGTGTACTTATTTATTTATCTATTGAAATAATTGTATATTTTCATGTTATTTTCATTCCAAGTGTATTTTAGCAACGTTATCTTTTAATTTCAACCTATTTTATTTTCACAAAAATTTAAACACGTGGCGCAACATTTCAAAAGTACTACGGCAGTAAGTTTTATTTGTAAGGTTTGCTTTGTTGAAGCCTTTGTGAAGAATGGCAAGAGTTGAACGAGAAATGACATTGTTTAAATGTAGCTTTTGTGGGACATTTTTATTTATATTTAAGTTACCTTTAATGTAAGTATATACTTATTTCTTCAATTTGAGGAATTATGTGAATATTTTTGGCCCTGCTTGTTCAAATCAAATCAAAATCACTTTATTTATCTAGGAAAAGGGAAATGACACTTACGAATGTCAAAGGTGTTTCTAGTTATCATTTACAAAATTTCGGAAAAGGTTGAGCTTTTATTCAAATACCAATATCAGGTTTGCATAATACACACATACAAACAGCAATATTTATCTCCCAGAGTACTTATACATCCCGAGATGCACAAAATAATGTCTATGGGATCCACACCCAAAACCCAACCTGTTAGAATATTGCAATATATCTTACTATTCCATAAATCGTTGTATCAAATACCGAGTATTGGGTCAGCGCGTGTCACTCACAGTAGCACAGTAAGTACTTCGCTACGGAACCCAATGACACACTTTGGTGAGCGACACAAGCGAGATAACCCTTCACTCCTCTTATCATTAAACATTATTTTAATAAGCCAAATTTAGTATGCACAAACTAAATTTGTCATGCTTAGATACTATACAAAAGTAAGTCAGTTCAAGCTTCTTCTACTATTTAAGTATAAAACATTGATAATTATTATATTTGCTACAAAACTGATATAAAAAATGTGTCATTATGTTGAGTTGGTCATTCTAGGGGGAAATTTCTATGATCAGGTTGGGGATATACTAAAAATATGTAATAAAAATATTGTGTGCTTCAGACGGCACGGCGGAAGTGAATACTTCATTGGCAATCGCAATCAATATACACATACCCCCTTATTCATAATGGTCCGCTAACTTAAAACAGCCGCTAAGGAGTGTTTTTTCTCATTCTGACTTAGGTCAATGGAAGAAGACAGAGTGAGAATTAGCAATGCTTTAAGTTAGCAGACTATTATGAATAAGGGTGATAGTGTATAATCTAGTTTAGTGCGTGCATATCATAACTGAAAAGGAATTTATTGGTGCCGCTCGCGCACCTCTTTGTCGCCTGTATTAAAACAAGATGCATACTAGTGATATTGGCGTTATGTTTTATTGTCAAGTACTATCTGTCTTAATATTTACATTATTCAAGCGATCCTTTTTGCGCTATTTCGGTAATTTCTGACATGGAAGATGTTGTAGCGATGATGTTCAGTGAGTATATGATATCTATCGTATTATATCATTTGGTTATACTATTCACAGTGGGTGGCTCCTTTACACAGAATGCCGGCTACATTATGGTACCACAACGGCGCCTATTTCTACCGTGAAGCAGTAATATGTAACCATTATTGTGTTTCGGTCTAAAGGGCGCCGTACCTAGTGAAATTACTGGGAAAACGAGACTTAAGTTCGTTTACATATTACTACTTCACGGTAGAATCAGGAGCCGTTGTGGTACCCATAATCTAGCCGGTATCCTGTGCAAAAGAGCCTCCCACCTTTAATGTAACTTCCCCTTATGTATACGTGAATAGTTAAAGACATTTGAATTACGTTTTGTGTAGAACATTAAGCATTTAAATATAATTACAATTTATATTATAATTGATTATTAACGTTCTTAGTTAGGACAAACTTGGATACACTATCACAAGATTAAACCGTCAAAGAACATAGTTTAATTGCTAAGGGTAAGTATACTATGATCGAAAAATCTCACGAACGAGAATCCTCAAACAATAAATGAATTATTATCGAATTCGACCTGAACATAATGTGTCCACCATTTTCCACACAACCAATCACTTAAGAAACATATTGATGTTACATCGCTTAGCTTAAATATATCGCAAAGCAATAAAATATTTGAAATAGTCTGCGAACTTCTCACTCTGTTATACCTAACATTTAACTTTGAGTAGTATAGTAATAATCAAATAATATAGTCCGGAGTTTTGGCTGCTCGAACGGTTCAGGATTTCGTCAAAAATGACAACTCCATGTTACAAGAAAATGAAGGCACACCAATGTCATTCAATCAATCATTTTCATATTAACCTAATGGTTTCGTTTTAACTGTCAAAACTGTTATATTTTGACATATTGTGAGGAATATGGCGAGGAACTAAATTTATTAAATAATAATAATAATAATATTGACACACTTTTTACACAAATTATTTTGCCCCAAGTTAAGCATATATAGCCTGTGCTATGGGTTATAAGACAATGATATATTTAATACAATATACTTACTTAAACATACATAAATTCATATAAACATACATAAATTACATTTAAACTTCCATGACTCGGAAACAAACATCCATATTCATCATATAAATGCTTGCACCTACCGGGATTCGAACCCGGGACCTCTAGCTTTGTAGGTAGGATCGCTAACCACTCGGCTATACAGGGTATAAATGAACCGTGCTAGACGAAATCGCGGAGCAATAATTTGTTTTTTATTATTTCATTTTAAAATACGTAACAAACACACATTAACAAATAAAATAACCTCAAAAAAATCCTCAGTATGACTCACCGATATAATCTTTCGATGTAATTTTCGAGGGTTAATAGTTGTAAATCCGCAGTAAAGATAACTTTTAGCTGTGCGACCAAATGAAACGTCAACAGAGTTTTCATCTTGAGTGTAGCGCCACATCGTGCATTTGTGGGAATGTGGAATCTTGCAAACTAAGTACGTCTGGAACACATTATGTAAGTGAGAACAATATAAGAACGGGTAGAATTTACGTTATAAAAATACTTCTTATATATTTGAATTAAAGTGTGTTAGTGTCACATTGAAATTCTGTTACCCAGAATAATATTTAACATTTGCTTTAGATAACATTACTTGCTATTTAAGATGAAGGTGGAATAGATGCATCTTCTTGTACAAACAGGTAAGTTATTTCAGATCAAATCAAATAACTTTATTTATCTAGGTCAAGGAAATGACACTTACGAATGTCAAAAGTATTTTTTTTACCATGTACCAGAACGTCAGACAAAGTTGAGCTTTAGTGTGAACAAGTGCTAAGAAATGAAAAAGACTCCCTTTTAAATCAATATTTGCAACATTTTGTGTTACGTGTCACCTGATATTAAGTGATCACCGCCGCCCACATACTCTTGCAACACCAGAGGAATCACAAGACCGTTGCAGGGCATTTAGAAAGGTGTACGCGCTTTTTGAAGGTCGGAAACCAAAGCCCGGAAACATCGCGCAAAGAAGCTCATTCCATAGTTTTGTTGTACGAGGATGAAAGTTCCTTGACAACCACACTGTGGAGGAATGCTGCACAGCCAGGTGGTGGGCATGATATTACTAATTTGTCGTGCGAAGGTGCCTACAGATCAACCGATTTCCCTTCAGAGACACACAATGAAGAGATGTCTCTACGCAACGCCAAGTGATCTAGCCGTTCACAGAGCACTGGGACACCTAAGATTCGAGCAAATCTGCATTGCACTCGGTCAAAGAACTCGAGATGATACTGGGGTGCACCAGACCAGAGATGACAGCAATACTACATATGTGGCCGGACCTGCGCTTTGTAGAGTGCTAGAATGTGGGCTGGCTTGAAGTATTACCGTGCTCTATTTATGAAGCCCAGCTTTTTCGAAGCCAATTTGGCTTTTCAAAAAAATATTATTTGTTTTACAAATTATTTTAATTACAATTATTATGTAAAAACGAAAGAGTTATTGACAACAGCAGATGCATCAATCCATATACACTCTAACGGCCGTTTTCAATAACGTATCTCTAGTTACGGATAGACTGCTAGTTGATAGTTATGTCCAATATAGTTATATCCAATGCTTTATGTAGATAGGTTATTGAAATGTAAGTAAGCGTGAAAGGATAGATTTGTCTACCTCTAGTAAGTTAAACTAAGGATGGATTTAACTAAGATTATTGTAAACGGCCATTAATAAATAAACAAGATAGTTACTTTGATTATAAAACAGCATTGTAATTTCGTTATAGCCTAAAGGATCATCAAGTAAAATACAACGGGTAAGGAACCTCTTTCGGTACAAAAATTTAGGGATGTATAAGCAACTAATTGTTGATGGATAATTCAAATTCATATACATTTTTTTATATTGACCGAGAAGGTTTTCTACATTCTTAAGAATATTCTAATTTGTTTCTTAAGAAAGGTCTATCGTCCCATATCAATTGTTAACGTAACAATAAGTTCGTGTATGAAGATTAACATTCAATAAGTTTACTGAAGGATACAGTTGCATCTGAGGAAATGCGTAGTATAGGTAAGGGAGACTATATTCAATACCCTATTACTAGATCACACCAGAACCTGGATCACATTAGTATTGTAGAAACCGCACACAAAATCCTAGACTCTTATTTAGAAAAAGGCATCAGTTTGTTGAAATTGGAGCTCATTAAAGCAATCTCAAGCTGCTGAGATGAAGGATACCCCAGGATTCCGTCCGTTGCTACATATTTACCAGTGGGAGGCTCCTTTGCACAGGATGCCGGCTAGATTATGGGTACCACAACGGCGCCTATTTCTGCCGTGAAGCACACTGTTTCGGTCTGAAGGGCGCCGTAGCTAGTAAAATTACTGGGCAAATGAGACTTAATAACTTATGTCTCAAGGTGACGAGCGCAGTTGTAGTGCCACTCAGAATTTTTCGGTCTTTAAAGAATTATGAGTGGCACTGCATTTTAATGGGCAGGGCGTATCAATTACCTCTCGTCTCGTCTCTTTTAATCATAAATAATATATATAACAAGTAGGTTTGCAGGGTCATCTTACACTTTACGCAGACGATACATGTCTACTCAGCTTCGGAAAAAACTTTAATAAACTAATAGGAAACGCAGTAGATGACTTAATTAAAGTGAAAAGTAGTCCCAATATAACCTTTTAACTATCAATACCTCCAAAACATCATTTATGATATTTAGTGCTAAAAATAAAAAACTACCACACCTTTATAAACTTACAATAAACGAAGAAGTATTATTATTACAAAGGACTCATGAAGACCAATACCTTAGATTTTTACTATTCATAGTAACAACTAACAAGGGATTCACAATAAATATAAAAAAATCCTCTCTAGTAGGCTTTCTACACAAATTAATTGGTGAATTCCTAAAAAGCTCGACTATTGATAGTTACAGAATGCCCTAGTAAAGCCCACACTTATTTAACCTCATTGAATTACAGGATAATGCAGTTAAGACCAATCGAAACCCTACAAAACCAAATTACATTTTTTTACAATATATGACTACCAAACTAACACCTTTAGAAACTATTGCACATTACTCAACCTTACACATTTAACGAATGTGTAGTTATATATTTTAAGATGACTCATAGACTCATTCAAACCAAAAAATTTATAATATCATCTGACTCTAGTCACCTTGTATTACTATGGTAAAAACAGTGACAGCCATAGTAAAATGGTGGAGCACAGCTTTACAATAATATATATATATATATATATATATAATATGTCTTGTAATTTGTACCACCGCCTTAAAACCAGAATGCAGGAATGAGAAAGATCGATTCACTGACTTATTTTTCTCATGACGACTGTCTTAATGAGAAATAAAAATTTAAAACCGAAGCCGAATATAAAATAAGCTTTTAGTCTCAGATACATACTTATAAAACGTTTATTTTAATTAAAATTATTGAATAACACGACTACTGTTAAAAAGTTTAAAATTCATGGTCCGATCTACTGTAAAGGTAATAAATCATAATTATCTCAACATAAAAGGCCAAAAAATCCTACACATAATAGTGATTTTTACACTTGAGTATTATTACAGCTATATTAGCATTTAATATATATATAATATTCATTAAAATAAAAAATACTAATAATGATTACGACGCAGTGTAAGTGTATTCGCAATGATTTCGGAGATTTTTAGTTTCATATGAAAAAGCGCATTCGACCACTGTTGCTTATTTTATTGTATGCTTTATTATGGCTTTCTAATTATCACAAGATACTATATGTATAATATGTAAAAATTATAATACCTGAGCTTTTGCGGCCACCACAAGGTATGCAAGTGTTGGAAAAACCCACATCGGGACAGAAATGCGAGCGAGCCACATGCCTGCGTCTACTCAACTTACGTCTCAGCGGCCAGATTTCGACGCCTATAACCAGTGACCCTCGATCTAAGATGAACTTACGCAGATATTGAGTTCAGCCACCTAATTTTGTCGATAGCACATTTATTGCACGCACAAGGAAGTAAAACGATTAGCGAAACGTTATCCATGTTTTATTTATTGCGTATAAATCAAATCAAAATCAATATCTATACCTTTATTTAGATAAAAAAAATTCACTTAAGAATGTTAAAGTTACTTATTTCACTATAATATACAACGACCTCGGAAAAGAAGAGCTTTAATGAGAAGTGACAAGAAACGCATGGCCGCTCTTTTATTACAAAATACAAAATAGCTTTATTGTCAAAAAAAAATATATTTTTAATACAATCTGTGAAAAGAATAACTTTGAAAATAATTTTATATTTAGAATCACATGAATAAGACAATATATTTTTATTAAATGACTAGCTGACCCGACAGACGTTGTTCTGTATGGAATAAATAAAATAATGTTTTTATATGAATTTGTCAATAACATTAAAAATTACTTCGTAAATTATGCACCCTGCTGACGTAATGAAATTGTTTCACAGCAGAACTGTCAAACCGTGCGTCAATAAATTCTCTCATAGAAATTATGTATGGACACATCAAAGGAAAAACAAATTTGTTGTTTTTATTTAATTTAGCAGCATTTTCCTATTTATCTTTTAAACCTTCCCTGGACTTCCACAAATAATTCAAGACCTAAATTGGCCAAATCGGTCCAGCCGTTCTCGAGTTTTAGCGAGACTAACGAACAGCAATTCATTTTTATATATATAGACTAGTGGACCCAACAGACGTTGTCCTGCACACACGTTTTAAATTTGAAAAATCGGTCCAGCCGTTGGGAGGAGTTCACTAACATACACATGGGCAGGAGAATTATATTATATGGGCGGAATTGAGAATCTAAACCAATCTCACAGTCCATTGTAGCAATAATAATGCTGTTTTATTGCTAGTTATAATAGTCTTTTAATGACGTAGGTACTTTGATCTTATCCTTTTTTGGACTTAACGATCATTGCCTGCACAGTAATACATTATACGCTCCATCAAGTGGATTCAGAATGAAATTATAATATGAGCAGTATTAATACGCTTAGAAAACTATCTGCTGCTTGAAATGTACATGCGTCAATATGTACCGAAGAAATTTTCAAAGCATTTCAACAACAAACGCGTGTAACGCTACAAACCAAAATTTCATCCTTACGACTTCGTTCTTGTCGTTTATCTAAAGTTCGAGGAACTAAACTAACAAAACACCAATTATTTATTAACAAGGAATTCTGCACACCAGCGGCATATCAGGTGACAGTGATCATTTTCCATGAGGTGAGTGACAACACATACATACACACTTACATACATTACACAATACATCACCACACTCGCCGGCAAGTGTGTTCTTCACATTTTTTCATCTTTCTTTTTCTTTTTCATTCTATCTGTCCCACAAGCACACAGCCGGTCCGAGGTTCGAGTCTCCTTGGGAGACGCCCCGTGACTGTTGTGGCGTAGTCTTTGCGGCCTCCACGGCCCACGTCCAATGGCGCTGTAAAAGCCTTCAGGGTTAACAGCATAAAGGAGGTTTTTAGTTGGTAGGAGTGGTACGGACCCTAGGACATTTGGGCCCCGTGTCGGGGTCTTCAATACCTAAATGTATTTTGCTCCTCTCGAAAAAAATAGATAAGTGACACTCATTCATTGTTCATAAAGAGAATGTTGTTCCCAATATTTGCATTATAATAAATGTTTTAATACATACATCGTAGTATCCATCCATACACAATAAATATTTCCTTAAACATAAAATAAAAGAACCTATTTTGTACTTTTAAAATTTTTAATTATGAAAAAACACAACATAATATTTAACTGTTATTAAAGCTCTGTTTCAACTATCAATCGTTACTCCTAATATAGGAACAATTAATAAACTAGAAAAAAAGTAATATCAAAACTACAAAAAATCAAAAAAAATTTCAACATGATTGCTTCGTTTGTTTTTTTTATTAATAACTAACAATCAGTATAAAGCCGATAAAATGGTTCACAATATATAAGCGACGCGGCAACTTACAATTAAATATCAATGTAAAAATCTCACTTTTTCTATGTATTGAGTATGATATATTAATTAATTACTTTACTTAATGTTTAGTATGAATCACTTGATGGACCTGCATCATTATGATATTTTAAAAATTCATTCGGACACCTCACTAACTCACTGAAACATCTAAAAAAGTTACCTAAAAAACCTTAGTAAAACTAGAAAGTAATGATTTTTCTAATTAGTGTAAATAACAATGGAAGTAATGAAAAGCTTTTCATAAATCATATTGGAAAAGAAAACAATTGGCTATAAATATAAAATGATCACCTATGATGCGGCGAAATTTATATTATTTTAATATATATCTGTTTATTTCTCCTCACAAAAGATCTTAAACTGATACAGTAGACACATAATTTAGTGGTTTTTTAACAGCTGGTGTTTGTGAGGAGCTGGTGCTTGTGAGTAACTGGTGTCTAAAGTAGGATAGGTATTACCAGCGCCGGATTAAGCAAACGCGGGGCCCGTAGCAAATTCTTTCAGAGAGCCCTTGGTCTATATTGGAAATAGTCTGTTACCGAGTGTCAGACGTGGATTGTTTTCAAAGCAAATTTCAAGTTAATTCAATAAACCACATCTTAATAAGTTTCATTCAAAAATTACGCTTAAGCTCAGATGAGTTAGAGAGAGACGGTTTAAATATGCGGGGCCCCCATTCGCGCGGGGCCCGTAGCAATTGCTACTTTTACTACGTGGTAACTCCGGCACTGTGTATTACAGATCATAAGGATCGCGCCCCTTAATTTCTGGATCAGAATTTGTAAAACATTAAACATATGACAAAGCCAGTAACAGTACAGGCAAACTTTTGAGCAATCCGTTCAATTTATAATCTAGTTAATTCCGAGCTAACATTAGAGTCTTTCTTCTCATAAGCGTGAGTTGGATATAGGATTCGATGAGCACAATAGCTAGAGCGAGCTTCTCCCGGGCTCTTCGATACTCTAGCGTGTCTATAGAAGTCTGTTTTCTCTGCACAATCGCATGCCAGGTGATTGTCAAAACTATTACTCTCGATTTGATACTTGGGGACGGGTATCAAATTCTCCGTAGACTTGTAAGATTGACACGGGGGACTTGGGACGTATCTTGAATAATGGCGGGGAGGCTCTATTTGTGTTTGTGCCTGCGCATGGTTCTCCTGATTATAATGTTGGAATTCGTGATGGTTATGTGGACTTCTGTTATTGGTGCGTCCTTGGCTCTTTGATCTATGGGACTGCTTTATGTGAGTGTCCAGGTATCCATAACCAAATCCATAGCCCCCTATCGCTTTCGTTGCTAAATTATCCCAAGACTTGGGCTTTACATACTGATGGGCACTCTGGTATTGGATTTTAGGAGATGATTTAGATTCTGACTTATCGTTTTCCCAAAACAATGTGTCGCTACTCAGCGATGTACTGTAGCTAGATACTGAATTCTCGCACATTGCGGTCACATTACTGGCAGCAAATGATTGCAAGCTGCATTGGCTAGTTTGCGTGGACTCTGACATCAAACATTTGTATCTTCCTGAGCAGTGGGCAGATGAATAAACTTCGTTTGAATTAACATACGGACATGATTTCTGAGTCGATTTGTTCACCTGATTGTTTTTCTTTAGTTTATTTTCTTTAGAACATTGCTCCTTGCTTCGATGTTTCTTCTTCGCATTGGGTACGCAGTGTGGATCACAACATGGACTTGCCAAATCGTAAGCATCAAGGCTATTAGCGTCCTGATTGTTGGATGATGGAATACATGCAGCACAATTATGGGTGTGATTTTGATGGGTTTTTAAATGTTTTCCTGCAGCTGCTTTATAATTTTCGGGAGCTTTCTTGACGTAATGGTGGCAGCTCCGTCTGTTTACTGGTGAATCAACTGTTATCTTGAACCCACCAGTTTGTTTACTTTGTTTAATAGTCCACGTCTGATTGTGATTGAAGGAATCTAAATATTGGTAACTAAATACACTGGTTTGAGGTTGGGCAGCGACGTTTTCACTGGATAAAGTGGGGCGGCAGTATGAATTGGTTCTGTTTTCATTCTCTTCTGAATCTGAAATAATATCTGAAGGTGATGACTTCTTCTTCTGCGAGGGAAGGCTGTGAGTTTTCCAGGTGGAATCGAAAACTTGACGCTCCCTTCTTTCAAGTTCGTACAGCTCCTTCATTTTATCTTTCAGACGCTGGTGTATATTGATGTAATTAAGGTGTAAATCAACTTTCCTAACACAGTTCTCGGAGATCACGACAATACGCATCCGCGCCTCTGACGCGTTGATGGCACCCACTATTGTGTCGTGGTCAGCATTTTCCATATCAGTGCCGTTGATGGAGATGATTACATCACCTTCCTTCATACCGGCCGCCGCTGCGGAGCCTCCTTCCTCAACGTGGTCTACGTACGTTATCATCTCCAGCTCTTGTTCCTGAAACAAAATATTTCTTTACTTTTGTACAAATTTTAGATAAGTAGGAAAATCTCCTACTACATAAAATATATATCATTCTATGACCATAAGTATAAAAATTATATACTTGTCGATTCCATCAGAGAGCACTAGAACAGATCTATTTGTGCTCGGTTATCTGTTTGATATAATTTGCTATTTTATAATATAATTATAATTAAGGAAATGATGGTTTTCAACGTTCAATGAGTGATAAATAAATTCTATTCAGAATAAGAATAATTGAATTAGCATCTGATAACTACTACGAAATGCTCGCGTACTAATATCATCATGCCCGCTAGGTACAGCTAGCAGACAACATTGACACATACACACAAACCTCTTGAACTGAAAATCAACTAATATATTATATAATATATAGTTAACAACCCCTTATTATCTCCTTTAGACTTACTGCTATGTACTGTAGGCTATTATCAATATACACAAGGCCGTTACTGGTTAGTAAACTCTGAGCTCCAGGGTTCGAATCCCGATAGATACAAACAATTGTATGATTTCCGAGTTGTGCAAATATAGAGTCAGAGCATATAGCGTTGTTAACTCTATATCTCGTGTGAGGCTTGTGAGTGGGAAGTGTAAAATGGGTTCAAATATTATTATTATCGGAAGCGAAGTTTCAAATTCTTTAATAAGTTAAATTCATACTATAGCTTTGTGGCTTAACCACATAATGCAGTGTCATTAATTAGGAAACTTTGTGTAAATTATCAATTAGGAAGTTTTGGAAAATGAAAAAGTAAATAATGGGCGAAAATCACAAAAACAAAACTTTGGTATGAACATAGTATGTTTATAGTTTTGCGACACAGATTGAGTATAGTGTACCTAAATGAAACTTGTCGTCTTTAGTAATTTGCTTGGCGCTTGTGCTTGTTGGTGTGTCGGAGATGTGATTACCTCATATATCAACAAAGTGTAACACACATGAGTATCAAAATCAAATCAAATCAAATCAAAATCACTTTATTCATGTGTGCGAGGGAAACGACACTTATGAATGCCAAAAGGTCTCTTTTCTTTTTATATTTACCATTTCGGAAAGGGTTGAGCCTTAATGAGAGCAAATGGCAAGAAACTCATTGCCACTCTTTTAAATCAACATTAAGACCTGTATATTTTTACAAATCATTTCACTTAACATGTAAAGTGAACAAAAATATTCAAACGTCAAATCCTCAATGCCCTGCACGAGTTAGCCAAAAATAAGTCAATGTAAATTAATACGTAAAAACAAGTGTTATTGAATACAGTAAGTAATCATCAATCCACACACACTGTAATTATTCCATCGTAAACTTAAGCCTAGTTTGTCTTCCTGTTCTACAAAATATTTAAATATAATAAAATCTATATTTGCCTTCTTATAGTGTATTCCATAGCTTTGTAAAGTGAAGCCATAACTGCCGTTCTTTTTCTCAACAATTATCGTACGCCTTCTGCAATCTTCCTCTGACTTAGAACCGGCACGATCTGACTTCGATGAATCCCGAATCTATGGAACATATCAACAATTACAAAACGTTCACATTAATTACAGACTAAAAGATTACCTATTACAAAAATTAAAGCAGCTAAGAGAATATGAACCTGCTAAGTCATATTTATAAGCTATATTTATTCGTTTTTATGTCTTTTAAAATATTTTCACTGTTGTTCATTTAATATATAGCATAAGTTGCGAGTTGTGACGTATTATTAAGTGTAATTAGCATTAGTTGTTAAACTTTGTGGTTTTTTTAGATGCTAAGTTGACCTAGTTTTATATCGGAATATGTAATAAAATAAATAAATAAATAATGATAATAATAACATGAAAGTATGATGACAGAGCGTAGAATATTTTATTTATATCATATTTTTCGAGAAATTTGTCAATTGAATGGGATTTTATTCAAAATTTCATGTATCAGTTTTGTTTTCTCATCCCCGATCGTTTTCTGTAATAAATCTTATAATACTAATTATGAATGATCGACTTTTGGAAAATAACCTTAACAAACATTCTGATAAACACATGAAGAATAGATAAATAACGCTTAAATAAACGTTTTATGTTTTAAAACAAACGGTTAGTTTGATATTACGACTAGAAACTTCAAATTTATTAATTTAATTAATTAGTAAGTATAATTATTATTGAAAGTACATTTAAAGTTATAAGATGCAAATCTGATTTTCTCCGTACAAACCCATGGTAATAAAATACAAACCAATTAACAATAAAAACAATATAATTTAAGTACAAAAAAGTTCATCTCTAGATTTCATTTTAAAAAATTTGCTGTAATTAGTAGACAACAATTTCTTTTACTACTATCGTCATATTTCTGAATTTGAAGAAAGTTGAAAATGATTAATAAATAATAACTTTTCAATTAAACTAATATTGAAAGTTTTAATTTATTAAATAAAATTTTAACTTTTTGCTTAAGAATTTACTTAAAGTACGAAACACTTGACGTAACTTGAAACTTCACTCAACAAAACTTCTACAATTGTTACGTACCACATATTATTTTTAGTTTTATTACACTAAATACTAAGCGATACCAAAATAATTTTCTAAATTAAATAATATACGAGTATGTATAAGTAATCGCAAACTTCGAAACCTCAGCCAGTTTTAGGGTTCATTGAACTATCAAAGTTGAATCTTTATGTAAAATCGATCTGAAAGTCTCTAAACTCACCGAATTATCAAGAGAGTCTTCCTTGTGTTCGTTGTTAAACTGCATTTTTCCGTTTCTCATAGAATTTGTACATTTTTCGTTCAGTTTCGGAGAGCTCGTACTGTCCTCCATGGTGATCCATGTGATTCTAATAAGATCACCTTCGGCGTCCCTATTGTGAGTCGGCGCTAATATACACCTTAGTACATTACAATACAGATTTCCAAACACACAGAATGACTATTTGGACGGCTTACAATTGATGCGCATGCGTGAATATTGCGGCACCCCGACACACTCGTGGACCCCCGCTCACAATTTGAAGTTAGGTTTAATTAAACAAGCCTTTGTCACCGTCGTCCAGAGTTTTGCGCAGGCGTAAAACTCGTCATGACTAAAACAGTGGAGCAGTGTTTTATTTTGGTATATTAATCTAATCTCTGTAAACTTTTACTTTTTACGGCCGTTTTCAATGACAAGATCTTATCTATCCATGGTTATGTCCAATATAGTTATATTATTAGTTATAGTCCAATGCTATCTGTCGATAGATTATTGAAATGTAAGTAAGCGTAAAAGGATATATTATTTGTCTACCTCTAGTAAGTTAAACTAAAGATAGGTTATTGAAAACGGCCGTTAATGAAACTACACTGTGCCATGTCGGTGATTCTGGCAATCTGCGTTTGATTTAATATCTGCCTAGCTTTAGACTATAAGGACTAATTAATTTATAATTATTATTAAGTTAATTTAATATTTGGAACGCGTTTATTATGTAAGGAATTTCGATCTTTTCTCGTTATTTCACATATTTTCTTCGAGGTAAATATTAAATCACAACAATGGAGCGTAAAATAATAATTGCAGAGACTTGCACAACGTGGCTAAGGAGCCGTAAGAGGACATTTTCTAGACTTCAAATGCTAGGTATCAATGGTTTGTTAGTATGGCACCTACGTGTTAGGTAGTTAAACCTACACATCTTCTGTCGAAGACCATTGAAGATCGGGGCGGTCGCGTGCTATTAGAGTTTGATTTGTTCCTTTTGAGGTACGAAAAAGTATGGTTTCAGGTATAAAAGTCGGCAGTTAGTAGTGTCTATATTGTACTTTCCTTTATCATGATGTGTTTAGGTGTATATCTGGATCTTTCGTTAAATAAATGTATATTTCAAACTGATCTGATATCTCAATAAATTAACCCGAAATCTTAAGGCCTCTTTTTTCACAACTTGAAAAGATAGTATATTGATAACTAATAAAGACAAACTAGGGGCGTTCCGTTAGTCCTTCAAATAAACGAATTTCGGCGGGTTAGCAAACCGAAGCCTGTAAAGTGGGAATTATTTTGTCTTCATGTAAAATACTAATTATTAAATTGAAGTCAGGGATAAGAAAATTCTAATCTAGAAATCCGCAAAACAGCGGCATATCATACTACGGTGATTATTTCCATGAGGTGAGTTACATGGATGCCATAAAACAATTATTGTTCCCAATATTTTCATTAAATTAATGTTTTCATACAGCCGTAGATAGTATCCATCCATACTCAATAGTTAATTAATTAAATATAAAATAGAAAAAAAAAAAACAAACTATATACTTATAAATTTTTTAATCATGAAAAAACACAACATAATACGTATGTTGTTAAAGCTATATCAAACTTATATATAATATCAATCTTTACTCTAAAGATAAGAACAATTAATAAACTAGAAAAAAGGTATTATCATAAACTTCAAAAGTCTGCAACATTTTAATAATTGCTTCATTTGTGTTATTAAAAAGTAACTTCTATTTAGAATAAAACCGATAAGATGGTTCACAATGTATTACTTGATGGGCCCGCATCATTAACACAACATTCAAATATGAATGATAAAGTAAAAACTTGAAAAAGAATACAAATGAAAATAAACACAAACTAAAAACTTAGATATGATAACGCCGTTAACAATCTATGCAAACTTTTGAATAACGAGCTAACATTCTTTCTTATCATAACCGTGAACAGGATATAGGATTCGGGGAGCACAATAGCTAGTGTGAGCTGCTCCCGAGCTTGCTCTATCTGTTGTGTGTGCCGATGCTCTCGCCTGGCTATAGAAGTCGGGTTTCTCTGCATAGTCGTACACCAGGCGATTGTCTAAACCACTCGCGATTTGAGACTTGGAGACGGGTAACAAATTCTCTGTTGGATAACCTTGATACTGAGGACTTGGGACATATCTCGAAAAATGGCTGGCAGGCCCTATTTGTTTCGCACGATTATCCTGGCTATAATGTTGGTAATCCTGATGGTTGTATATATTATGGCTATTAGTGTTACCTTGGCTCTCCAGTCTGATCTGAGACTGCTTAATTTGAGTGTCCAGGTATCCATAATCAAATCTATATCCATCGTTACTTGTTGTTGCTAAATTATCCCAAGACTTGGGCATCACTTGGTGATGAGGACTTTGGTAGTTTACTTTAGATGAGTTATATTCAGACCTATCGCTCTCCCGAAACAATAAGTCGTCACTCACAGATGTATTGTAGCTCTGTACTGGATTCTTGCACATTGCACTCACATTACTGGCTGCAATTGATTGCATGCTGCGTTGGCTATTTTTATTAGATTCTGACATCAAAACTTTGTATCTTTCAGAACAGGGGCTAGATAAATTAGCATTAATCAAATTCATGTACGGATATATTGTGTCTGTTCTCTGAGTCAATATATTTACCTGATTATTTTTCATTGGTTTATTTTCTTGAGAAAATTCGCCTTGTTTGAAGCCAGCTTGTTCAACGACGCTTTCACTTGGCAGAGAAGGTCGCCAACACACGCTGTTTCTGTTTTGGTTCTCATCAGAATCTGAAATGATATCTGAAGGTGAAAAGTTCTTGTCCTGCGACGGAAGGCGGTGACTTTTCCTGATGGTATCGATAATTTGACGCTCCCTTCTTTCAAGTTCGTAAAGCTCTTTCATTTTATCGGTCAGGCGCTGGTGTATGTTTATATAATTATGGTGTAAGTAATCTTTCCTAACGCAGTTATCGGACATCACGACAATACGCATACGTGCCTCTGACGCGTTGATGGCACTCATAATTGTATCGTAGTCAGAGTGTCCCATGCCAGCGTCGTTGACAGAGACAATTATATCACCTTCCTTCATGTCAGCCGCTGCCGCGGAGCTGCCTTCGTCAACGTGGTTCACATACGCTATCATGGTCTCTTTATTCATGTCATCTTCCTGTCCGGAAACAAAAAAATATTTATTTTATAACCTAAAACAGTGTTGTATCTTATCAATATTTTTATCAAATAATATAAAATAATGATTGCTAATTTAATGAATGTTTGCGTAAGCGGTGCCTTGCTGAATAGGATCGTAGGCACAGATAGCAGCATGGGATAGCATACAACAACACATACTCAACTCAATAACGTTGGGTTTTCTGCTTAATCTTTTATTACTTAAGAGTTAATTACTTAAATATGTACAGTATGATGTACATATCTCTTATAACCTGGTATAGGGTACACTCATCATATCCAGTACAAATTATATACGACTTGACTCATCACATCATGACAAACATATATCCAATATTGTGTTAAAAGTAATTATTTATTGTTGAATTCTAGGGAGCTTCTTTTTAAGGCATTGTACAAAGCTGCAGTCAGCTGCTGTGAAAACGTACACCATTTCGATAAAATGAAATTAATAATACAGAGGGCATTAAATATATAATTAATCAGAATGTCGGAATGTACATTTAGAATCATAATAGGGATTCATCTTAACCCGTTATAGCGTTCGTATTACCCGGAGAAGATAAAATCTTTTAACTTGAACTAAAACCATATAAACAACTCATAAACTCATTCTCAACTCGTATGGCAACCAATGACAGCATTGTACACTCTATGCCTCTTGTAAGGCTCGTAGTTTATGTGAAATTGCATGAAGTATTCTTATTGTGAAGTCAAATCTATATATATAAAAATGAATTGCTGTTCGTTAGTCTCGCTAAACCTCGAGAACGGCTGGACCGATTTGGCTAATTTTGGTCTTGGATTATTTATCGAAGTCCAGAGAAGGTTTAAAAGGTTTATAAATAGGAAAATGCTGCTAAATTAAATAAAAACAACAAACTTGTTTTTCCTTTGAGGTGTCCATACATAATTTCTATGAGAGAATTTACGGACGCACGGTTTGACAGTTCTGCTGTGAAACAATTTCATTACGACAGCAGAGTGCATATTTTACGAAGTAATTTTTGATGTTATGATATATTATTGACAAATTCATATAAAAACATTATTTTATTTATTATATACAGAACAACATCTGTCGGGTCAGCTAGAACTTTATATATAAAGATTAAATTCATACTAAAACTTTGTGTGTTTAAACACATAATGCATACTGCATTAATTAGAAAGTTAAGTGCAACATGAGTTTTCCAAATTGAAAAGAATTGCATACCTTTATAAGACGCTTAAGCTTCCTTGAAAATGTTTGTGTTTTCTACGGTCGTTAACGAGGGAGTGGCGGGCGGCGGTAATCACAAATCAACAAAGTGTAACACATACTTTGTATTAGAGATTCCCCGAATGTTCGGCTGAAAATTCGTATTCGGTACACTCGGAATATTTTTTCATGCTCGCATTCGGCCGAATATTGGGTTGATTTGCGGAATAATTGCTGAATATTTAAATTATTTTTATTATTTAAAAAAAAGAACATTTTATTGAACAGTAAGGTTAACTAATTACGAAACATGTGTGGTTAATTCCAAAAGTAGTACATAGTTTTTTTTGTAAATGAAAGAAACACTACTTTTTGTACCAATTATTTATTGGCAAAGAAAAAAGATAACTTTAACAATCAATTTAAATAGCGATTTTAATGATATTTTCTATTTGTAATTAATTAATTTTATTAGATTATTTTATTATTCTTTATATAAATAGCGTTATTAATTATTAAGTCATACTATTATTAATATATAATTATTTTTTAATAATTAAATTATAAATAAAATGAATACATATGTAAATAATTTGAAATGTATTAAGTAAAAGTTAATTGAATAAATAAATGAAATCAATTTAAATTAAATTTTAATCGAAATAGACAAATAAACTTCACCTTTTTTACATATAATAAACTAAACTAAATTTAATTTCTATGAAATTAACAATTTTAAGAACACTATCTATAAGTATCCCGTTTGCTCATTAACGTGTGATATTTGTTAGCCTGCTTCTTATTTACGTTTCTGCTTTAAGTGATTTGTAAATGGCGATGAAAGCACTACGCCACGTTCCAAAAATTGAACAATATGATTTACACTTTACTTACGTCGCACAGCAGTGTACCGAGGTGTAATTTGTGAATGTGAATATTCAGTTCGATTCATTTTGGACCCAATATTTGACCGAACATTCGTATTCGGTTGAATCTACATTGGGCGCATCTCTTCTTTGTATATACCTGTACTTTACGTATAATTTCTTACCTTGATGTTTTAAGCTTGATATTACATGAGTAGCTTCAATTGAGGATCGGCAACACGCCTGTGATGCAACCGCGCCGCTGATCACCTAGCATCTGTTTATACTGAACTAATTCTTCCATTTTGTATAAAACAATGAAAACTTAATATTTTATGTGTACCTTCTTGAAGTGTATTCCACAGGCTTGTAACGTGAAGCCATAGCTGCCGTTCTTTTTCTCAATAATTAGCGTTCGCCTTCTGTAGTTTTCCTCTGGCTTATAACCGGCTCGATCTGACCTCATTGACTCCCAAATCTATTAAACACATCAATTTAATAAGCATCATATGAAAATATTCTCACAGAGTGCGGAATTTTGATTTACATCATAATAGAAGGATTGTATTCAAAAATTTCAAGGATTTTTTTACCGCCGCTCCAAAATTACCTTTCAGGAATCATATGATGAAAAACACTTGAAGAATAGATATTCTGCATTAAAGTCGTCAAAGAAGTCTACTAGAATATGCATCCAATATCTGGTCTCCACACTATACAACTCACATACAAAAAATTTAAACCGTTCAAAAAAAATAAAAATCTGAAATATTTATGTTTCAAAGCATATCATCCCTACACGTCATACGATGAAGCATGTAGATTTTTTAATATAGATCCACTGGAAATACGCCGAAACCAACAAGATGTAATGTTTCTACATTCTTTATTGTCAGGCAATACAAACTGTTCAGAATTATTGAGTGCCCTATCGCTTAATGTACCACAATATAGAACATGTCATACGAAACTCCTGGTTGCACCATGTACGAACGAAAACGAACGATTTTATAATCGTTCGTGCGTGGTGCAACTCGATTATTTGCAGGATTCAAAATAATTACAATAATGACAATGATATTCGAGATATCTTTATGTTAGAAAGGGATAAATTGAAGCGTGAAATTATAAAATTACACCAGTCTAAAGCACTGCCTTACTCATTTGCTTAAAATATATTCATAATTATCTACAAACCACACACAAACATGCACAGAGAAAATAACAAACACAAGAGGCAGCTGTTCTTCTGTAATACAGCTTGTTGTAAAACTATTGTAAAATAATACTGTAAATATAAGTAATCTAGGCCTTATTGGCGTTAGCTGTAACGCTGTTGATTACCAATAAATAAATAAAAAGTAACACCTGAATGTATATATGTTTTAAAAACAAACGTTTAGTTTGTTATTTCGACTAGACGCCAAATTTATTCATATGTATATTTGATGAAGGTAAATCTAAAAAATATGGGATGCAAATCCGTCCTTTATTCCGTACAACCTTGTGGGGCATAATAATGTAGTTTTCATACTGAAAAAACGATTTAGTTTGAAATAAAACTGAAGCATTTGTTTATTTCTTGATTTCATTTCATGTTTTTTTTTTGAAATATGAAAATTAAAATAAAAAAAACTTAAACCACCTTCATATTTTGAAGGTTTTATCTGAAGTAGTAAAATCTTAATACAAGGCAGTTGAAAATTATTACTATTTACTGAAATAAAACGACTTTGAGAGTTTGAGTTTAACTTTAAATATCGTATGACAAAAATTAAAAGTTCACCCAAAGAAACTTTTACGATTGTACATACCACATGTTACTACACAGTTTTGTAACACGCCATTGTAAACGATATTTCGTACAATTCGACAATTATTTTAAAAATTTGTATGCACCCCAAACAAAAAACCCACAACCCTGCGAGGTCTCAACCACTTTCAATTTTTTTTTTAAATACCAAAGTTGAATCAACAGGCAAAGTTTATCTGATAATTTGTTAACTCACCGAATTTCGAAGGGAGTATTCCTTATGTTCGTTGCTGTGCTGCATTTTCCCGTATCCTGTAGGATTCAGGCATTTATCCATTAAATGCCGAGATTCCGTACTGTTGTCCGTGGTCATCTATCTGATTCTGATTAGTGTTCACCTGTGGCATCCATCGGCGAGACGGCACAAGGTCGGCGTCAATGTTCACCTTAGCACATTACGATACAGATTTGCAAACACAGAATGACTATATAAGTGACACACGTAGACTCCCGTTGACAACTTGAATTTGATTTACTCACAGAAACATTATTGATTTCAAGTATTGAATCACCGGTTACCGAGCCATAAAAAAAATCATTAGGTGTTGACATTTGTCTACATTTGTCGGATTATTAAGAGGTCTCGTAGATAAATAACTAAAATAAATTTAGTGTTTACTTGCTGAGATATTAGGTAATTTGTCAAAGGTACTTTAACCTTAAGAGGGCATCATTATTACAATTAAAAATATATTTCCAAATAAAAACTAGGTACACATTTTAAATATGCAAAGTTTTTTTTTAGTATTTATTTTATGTACATTTCGCAAACACATGTAGCAAGCATAATAAAGTATTTATTCGTGGTATTTATATGTAGCTAGTATTTGGATATCACAATTATTGGCAAATTCATTAATGTTATTACGGATATACATTAAATTATGTGACATAGATAATAGATTATATTGTGAAATAAATATTTTTAAATTCAGTTTTCTAAATTCATTTTAATTTGTCGCTCAATCATTCTCTCCTGTAAGTTAAAAGTTGCAGGAATAAATGTCTTCTGTAGTACAAAAATGGCATTTATATCGGCTTCATTGCCTCATAATAATATTCCATAGGACATAATATTATTGAATACCAGTGTCTATGTCAATTATTGTTTAACCGCAAAGGTTCGCAAAGATACAGAACTGAATATTAGCTTAACCCTTCAATTTGGCGCCGATTGTAAATCGAAATATGGCGTACAATTTTGTTTTATACTTTTCGTTGTCTTGATATTTGGTAAAAAAAAATATTATATATTTACATACCAAAGCTGGTATGTATTATATCTTAGATAAAATAATGACGGTATCAAATCTTAAAATGATTTACTTACCTTGTCTTATGCTGGTATATGTGTTATAAAATACTAATACGTAATATAATAATCGAGGATTTTGAAAAAAAGGTGCTAATAAATAATATTCTCATTTTTGTATGATTTTTTTTATTTAAATGAAAACAAACAGCGTTTAATGTACATGAGCAGAATGCATAATGATGAATGACATAGTATATATAGTATTGTTTTAAACATATTTTATTTTGTTGTCCACAAATTAATCACTTAAATAAAATAGTATGGTTGGTAGCTAATAAACAGCTGTAAATATGTTTTCCAATCGATATTAATTATTTGCACATGGCGCACGAACCAAATAAATTATTATGTTTCCCACTGATTTACACTTACACAACGGGTACCATTGGGTACATGCAGGTAACACTGTATTATCATAAATTATTAACTGGCTAGCAGTTGTATGCTGTAACCACTATTTTCTTTTACTATTTTCATGAGCTGCCATGGCGAAAATTTATTATAACTGAGATTTTATCCGTTTGGTATGCAAAGCATAGCTTACTATCAATTAAAATGCCTAAAGTCTTTAATCGGTAATATTTTTTTACCAGCGGGATACTACAGCGGCTACTTTGCACAGGATGCCGGCTAGATTATGGGTACCACAACGGTGCCTATTTCTGCAGTGAAGCAGTAATCTGTAAACGTTATTGTTTCGGTCTGAAAGGCGCCGTAGCTAGTGGAATTACTGGACGAACGAGACTTAAAATCTTATGTCTTAAGGTGACGTGCGCAATTGTAATGCCGATCAGAATATTTGGACTTTTCAAGAATCCTGAGCGGCACTGCATTGTAATGGGCAGGGTGTATCAATTATCATCAGCTTAACGTCATGATCGTCTTGTCTTAAGTTAGTCAGTCCTGAGTTTTTATTTAATTTAATTGCGTGGGTTGAGATTTTATATCTTTACTAACTGAGCCAGCAAACGTCGTATTGGCATATAACATATTTAAAAAAATCATTATTATTAAAATTTTGATGCAACCGATTCTCAGACCTACCAAATATATCGTACTACAATTATTGTATTCGATTGCCATCTTGCAACCCTATATCGGTTTGGTGGATGGAACAGAATGGAAAGAAGTCGATATACACAATCGAATACCAGCTAGGGGTCCTAAATTAATCCGTGGGCACCTTATCGAGATTAAGGTTTTTTTTAAATTGTGCAACGCATACAGATGTAGATTGGAATAAGCTTTTATTTTCAGGTGAAGCCAGAATCTCTTTATTTGGTGAGGGCCGACATTATAAAGGGCTAACGGCCGTTCCCAATATAATATCCACAGAGAGAGCTACATTCGGTAATAGCTGTCAATAATTTGAAGCTGTCCCAATATACCCGATAAGTCATTCTTATCGCCTTATATTGGGACGCGCGAATTGCAAGTTTCATACAAACTTTATATCGCTAAGGTAAGCTATACGTCGTCCTATTGACAGACAGCGTGTTAAATTTAAAGAGTTAGAGGTACATACAGCGTCCCCAACGTATGGCATAATTTCTTCAAAACATACGTCTGCATAAAGCTATTCTGGTCTTCTTACGGCCGTTCCCAATATTCAGACTATCTCTTACTTGAGATAAAAATCGTAACTATCGTTGACTTTTCTGTCCCAATAAACTTATCGACGGTAACTCACCTTATCCGTACACGCTGCCTGTCAATGGGACGACGTATAGCTTACCAGCGATAGAAGTTTGTATGGAAATTTCAATTCATGCGTCCCAATATAAGGCGATAAGAATGACTTATCGGGTATATTGGGACACCATCAGATTATTGACAGCTAATAACTGACAGTAGAAGGTGGTAATTTATCTCTATTTGAAGTAGTAGTATATTGGGAACGGCCGAAAAAAAGCTCTAATAAACTTTAATTATAATTATTAAATTTTATCATCTGTCTGAAACCAAATAGGATACAAACGCCTACAGCCTACAGTCTACACTATACAGTTTTGTCTAGAAGTCTGGTGTAAATTCAATGGATGCTATGGTAACGTTGCTGGTTAGTTTGTTGGGTTCACTGGCTGACGGACTAAAGTATTGATTTTTGCGTAACTAACAACGGATACGTTCGGTATAGGAACTGGTATGTGAGATAAATTGTTATTGAGAGTAAGTAAAGGTGGTAACGCTATAGACTGTACGCCAGCTGCTGATGGTATCACCACTGCACCCTTGGTGATATTAGCGGGAACTGGAACAATACCTCGAACTTTTCTGATAGACGCTGAAATTAAAAATACAATGAGATTATCAGAGAAGAACAAAATAAATATGCAAATACAATTTGAAAACAAAATTTAATGAACGATGTGGGACTCGAACCCGCGTACTTTCGCGTTCCGTGGGAGCGTTCTTTCCAACTGAGCCCACCGTTCGAGTGAAGCATCATCATAAAATCTTGTATGCTATGTTGTGTTCAACTCTCAGGTTATGGCTTTATCTACAGGATCTACTTTACAGTTGATAACTTGGTCATCCCCAATTTGAAATTGACTTGAGATATCGCTCTTGCTAAATCTAAACAATTTGTTGTCACTCGAACGGTTGGATCACTGGAACGGTACGATCGCATGGAACGCGAGATGTCTGGGGTTCGAGTCCCGCATCGTTCATAAAATTTTGTTTTCAATTTTTATTTATGTAAAGAATCCCAGAAGTGAGAGTTATTACTTTAAAAACATAACACATTGTTCAAAATAAAATATATATTAATGCGTTAATTTTACAGTAAAATCATATATTATGACTGAGTAGCAGGGGCTTTATTTTATTGCAAAAAAACGTGAGCCATCATGGGACGCCTGGCAGATGTAAAACATTGAAATTAACATGTACCTCCAGGTAATTTGCATAAAAGGATAGATTACGATAGGATTCTCGATAGACTGAGTTTCTGATCAACTAGTCGGTGTCAGATATATTGCCACCGACCTAACGACAAGTTGTTGTTAGCGACAATTTGTTGAAAATTTGAGGAGAAAGTTGGCAACCTTGAACAACATTCCTTGAAAAACTTATCCTCAACTTGACATGAATAAGTTTCAGATAGTTTTCTTTTTATTTACACAAAATAATATGAAAGCTAAAGTAAATAATCGAAATGTGTGCGTCCCAGCACATAGTAGAAATGAAACATCAACGGATAAAGTTTAAAAAAAAATCAATCGAAAAATATTTAAAAAACAGTATTTCCAAAAAAAACATTACATGGAATGCTGAGTAAAAAATATGTAAAAAAACATTCAAAGAAATGTTTAAAAAATATTTCCAAGAAATTATTTAAAAAATATATTTTAAAATAGACTACGTAAACTATATTCCATCTTATAGCGTGGCGATGCGTCGCCACTGCCTTTATCGCCACGCCAACTATCTGATTTAAAATCGCCTATAGATGTTTCACATCAAAAATAATTAGAGATCCTGTTACAAATAATAGGGAGATGCTATTAAAAACAAGACGTTGCATTCTGACTTTAGATATTATCAAAACTAACGAAGTCAGGTGCGTAACTAATATAATTACGATTATTATACATAATATTAAGAACATGTTGCTTTCTGCTAATCGGTTACAAGGAAAGACAAGAAAAATACAAAACATCGAATTTATGTGAACGAAATTTACCAGATTTTGGTGGTAGCATATTATTCAATGTCCATGGAAAGGTATTGTTCGTCACTGGTGAAGTTCCTACGACATTCTCAGCTGTGACGTTGGTGAGGATCGGCGTTGGGATCGAATGCAAGTTAATATTGGATCCGTTGTGGTGATACCACGTTATGGCTTCTTGTTGACCGCTAAAAGAAAGAGATAAAAATCATAAGTATGTTATATATTCATTATGCCACTTGGCTTAAAACCCGTTTCATAAAATTGTTATCTGTCCCAATGTACGATTGCTACGGCTAATATTCGGAATGACTAGACCGATGTTAACCGATACTGTAAGAAATAACATTCTAATTTAGAAAATAAAAAAGTGTGCACGACATTTTAAAGACATTTTGTGAATAATATCCAACTCCTAAGGGGTCATGACAAACAATCATGATCAAACGAAATTGAAGCTGACTTATATTAAAAGAGAGTGATATTCAATGAAGGATATCTTATATATAAAATTCTCGTGTCACAATGTTCGTTCCCGTACTCCTCCGAAACGGCTTGACCGATTCTCATGAAATATTGTGAGCATATTGAGTAGGTCTGAGAATCGGCCAACATCAATTTTTCATACCCCTAAATGTTAAGGGTGGTCCACACGAATTAATTTTTTTATTTTTTTTGACATTTTTATTTAATTTGTTTGATTATGAGTCAGCATTAAAAAATACATACAACTTCAAATTTTCACCCATCTACGATCAACAGTTACTTTTGTATCGCGATTTTAATATCGGCAATACAACGTTTGCTGGGTCAGCTAGTATTATATATATTACGAAAATATGACATATTTTTTACAATATTATCTTATAAGCACTTATAAGTTTTGTGTTACCAGAACTTTTGAGTTTCATCATAATTGGATGAAATATATTCCAGCGCATTAGATACTATCAAACTACATTATTTGAATAATAATAAAATTAAATAAAAATAGTTTTCAAATATATAGAGTTCGTTCTATTCATAATATTGTTTTAAAATTCTCATTATTATTTGTATTCATTCGTATTAAAATAATACTATCTACTGTTGAAAGATTTTTTTTTAATTTTTATACTCAGTAAACATGCTCTTAAGCTAAATTTTTTCAAATTTTTTTTCAACTTACGTGGAATCCGCTGTATCGTTGGTTCTGTTCGTTAATATTCCAACTTGATATATTGTTGCTCGAACGACGTACCTTCAACAAGACGCAATACACTAAGCGATACTTTCAAAATTCACTGAACAACGGGGACGTGGCCATACTTCATGGATTTAATACATCTAGTACATGCCGGTGAACTTAAATCTTTTTCTGCACTTTTGTAAACAAAAATGATGTTATTTGGAGCAATATAAGCCGAGCGTTTAGATTTAAACTGGAAATTCCGAGGTCGATTTATGATTTGAAAAATAAAAAGTAGGTACAACAAAAATCCGACGTACCTATACACTAACGGCCGTTCCCAATATACTATCTACAGATAGAGATAAATTGCTACCTTCTACTGTCAGTAATTAGATGTCAATAATCTGATGCTATCCCAATATACCCGACAAGTCATTCTTATCGCCTTATATTGGGACGCGTGATTTGCAATTTCCATACTAACTTCTATCGGTGGTAAGCTACACATCGTCCCATTGACAGACAGCGTGTACAAATAAGGTGAGTTACCGTCGATAAGTTTATTTGGACAGAAAATACAACGAAAGTTACGATTTTTATATCAAGTAAGATATAGACTGAATATTGGGAACGGCCGTTAATATAACAGACATTAGCGAGCGCACTTGCCTGACAAATTTTATTAAGTTGCTTTTACAAGTTCATTAATATGCGGTAGTTTAGAAGATCGGGTTCAGCTTTAAATACACTTCTGTCAGTGTGGGCTCCCTTGTCCTCCTATTTTATTTAAAAATCTGAGTTTTTGAGTAAACACTCACATATCTTTGGGTGGCGTAGAGTTGTGGATGTTTGTGGCGTTTTCATCTCCTACCGAAAGATTGCTGCAGCAAACAAATAAAAAACTGTATATCTGTGAAGAGAAATATATTATTAGTATCCAACTTTAAGGAACCGTAAAATGGAACGTAACTGGCTTGCTGCGCTGACCTCATAGGATCCGCACTGGAAAGTTCTAAAGTGGAAATATTACCCAGCCATCAGATTCTTTAAGCGGCAAATTATTTCTAACGGCCGTTCCCAATATTAAGTCTATCTCTTACTTGAGATAAAAATCGTTACTATCGTTGACTTTTCTGTCCCAATAAACTTATTGACGATAACTCGCCTTATCCGTGCACGCTGTCTGTCAATGGGACGACGTATAAACTTACCAGCGATATAAAGTTTGTATGGAAATTGCAATTCATGCGTCCTAATATAAGGCGATAATAATGACTTATCGGGTATATTGGGACAGCTTCAGATTATTGACAGCTAATTACTGACAGTAGAAGGTAGTAAATTATCTCTATCTGTAGATAGTATATTGGGAATGGCCGTAACACTGAAGTCTCTGAATAATTGAGAAATATAATATAGCGGTATGTATTTTCATGTCGGATGATCAATATACTGTAGACTGTAGAGAATATTGTACTGGAAAAATACACTACTCAATACATTGATTGAAATTGGTATCTCTAAATAATATAAGATATACAAGGCAATAATTATCATTTCAACTGGAAGACGTACACTCCTGGACAAAAAAAGATCGCCACGACGTTCAGTCCTGCGCTGCCCTCATCCATAGCGATAATAATTGGACGTAATTCCAGAAAAACGTTTCAAACCACAATCATGTCGAAATTCAATTAAGAAAACACTATTGATTTTTTTTTATGTCGTTTTGGTCTGGTAAACGATCTTTTCTATCAGGTAGCTAATGTAATAACACCATGTGATTAAGGCTATTTTATACGCTATATTATTTATACGTTATAATATTAATATTAACCTGTGTCTATGTATGTAATACAATTATTGAACACCCCTTCAAGACGTCGAATTTACTTGAAAATTTATCCAGGATTGATAGGTATTAAATATTTTCATTACTGCGGCCATAGGACATAACTAAAATTACCGGGATACTTATATTTTGTTTGATTAAATATTGATACATTTACGACGATTATAAATCAAGTGTATTAATTGATTGATTTTAATAACTTTAATTTAAAAAGTCCAATGAACTTTTTAACGTCCACAGAATAATTATTGTCGACAAATTCTCAGTTTATAAATTACTTAAGAATTAAAATACTTTTTAAAGCGTACATTTTTAATTCAATTTATATGCGAGAACTTCAATATTTTTTATAATAATGTACTTACAAGTATTTCTTTAGACATATTAGTATGCGGTACGAACGTAAGCAGCTGCACTGCCGGCTCTGCATGAAATTATTACTTTTATACTAACAACACGCTCAGGTACAATTCTATTAGAGTTTACATGAAACTTTACTAATTATTATTTTACATACAGATACTAAAACGAAGAATTACTTTATTTTTTTCCATGTTTTAAACATTAACCATTGATTAGTGATGTAGGTATATTGTTAGGTATCTTATATATAAAATTCTCGTGTCACAATGTTCGCTCCCGTACTCCTCCGACACGGCTTGACCGATTCTCATGAAATTTTGTGAGCATATTGAGTAGGTCTGAGAATCGGCCAACATCTACTTTTCATCCCCCTAAATGTTAAGGGTGGTCCACACGATTTTTTTTTTAATTTTTTTGACATTTTTTTTTTTAATTTATTTGATTATGAGTTAGCATTAAAAAATACATACAACTTCAAATTTTCACCCATCTACGGTCAACAGTTACTTAATAACAGTTTAATATCGGCAATACAACGTTTGCTGGGTCAGCTAGTAATATTATAATTTCACTTATGATATTATAATTAAACGGTAGATTGTCAATCGACTTCATTTCTTACAATTTAACGGTCTTGTTTAATGACATTGTAAAGGTCACGGGTACACTATAGTGATATTGTAAAACAATGATATTTGACAATTTTAGTGGTCGTTAGTTTATGTGGCCGTCTCTGATTGGTCTGTTTCTTGTTTTTATTATATAGTCATTATTTAATAGTTATACATTAGTATAATCAACTAATTGTTATCCAAGCAAATCGGCTTTTATTCACTAGTAGGTCCCACAAACTTTACACTGTTAATCTAAACGCACAAGCCGAGCGTAGCGTGCCGCGGTAGCAGCCGGCGAGTGCCAGGACCGAATCGGCCCTTATTCTTATTAATATCTGATACAGCCAGCTCGGACTATTTGACCGCTTGCAACACAGAACTACTTGAATTGTTGGAGATTCAGTACTCTGTGAACAGAATGATCACTTTTACATCCGCTAGTATTATCTGATATCGGCGCTACAAATCTGTCACCATCTGGATCCGTGGCGTTCACTCAAAGTGTGATTATTTTAAGGAACATTCTGATAGGATATTAAATTTTAAGAACAAAAGTCCAACTGCAGTGGTTCTAGGTTGATGAGACATGGCTAAGAGAACGCAAATCAAACGAAGGTCGAAAACTCTATTACTGTCCGTCCACCCAAGTGTACGTCTGTCAGTGGACTGTGTATCTCATTGTCGCTATAACAACATAATATAACAATAATGAAGATGGCGGATTCCAGACTGACTCTGTTTATTTATAAAAGTCCTCTCCTATTTTTCTACAAAACATTATGCAATATATATTGACTTTTTTCAAATCAGCTTGCACAATCAAAGGTGTGCTCTCACAGAAATTTATTAAAAACTAATCTGAGAGGTCTTTACGACGTAGGATAGAACAAACCCTTTTAAGCGATTTCTAGTATTTTAATTGATACCATTTGTTAGTCAGTTTGGTTACATTCTCCATGAAGATAAATTTCTCAAGTTTTAATAAATATGAGTGAAAAATAAAACATTTTGTATTCAAAAGATCTCTGTTATTCAATTCTGTTCCAATCTACATTAATTTGATACGCAGTGTAAATTATGGAAAGTAATGTTAATAGATAGAGAACCATCGTAACTCTTTTGCTGTCAAATATTGGGGCCACGTAGGCATTCACGTAGTATAGAGAATATGCTTGAGAAGGTATACTGAACAACCTGTTGGCCAAACTGATGCGGGGAAACTGCGATAGAGGCATAATACTGAGCGCTACCATGGTAAGAATCTGAAGAGCGGTGAGGAAGATCTTGACTCGAGCACCCAGACACTCAGGCGTTATTGTATCCGAAAATGAGTAAGTTGAGTAAATGGTACTTCCGAGGCGCCACAACCATGCGCACGCCACAAGGCCTGTTAATATTGTTTCAAGGTTTGACATGGAGTACATGAGTTGTTATCCATGTTGGTGATGAAACAGCTTCATTCGTTGTAGCATTTTTAACCTTTATTTGTTTTCGCTGTGTTTAGTTCATTTTCAGAGATCTTTGACATAGTATGTTTCGATATGCTATTAATAAAATGTCGTAGTTTGACAATTGTACTTCATAAAGAAAAGTGTGAAAAAGAGGTTTTGTAAATATAATAATAACAATAATATTAAATAAAATTGGAGTGTCTGTTTGTAATATTGAAATAACCGTTTTTACTACATGTATGTATATGAATATATATCCGGTACGTGCACCAAAATAACATATTTTACTATTTTTGTCTGTCTGACTGTTTGTTCCGGCTAATCTCTGAAATGGCTGGACCGATTTTGACGGGACTTTGATGGGCAGGTAGCTGATGTAATTAGGAATAACTGGGGCTGCTTTTATTTTAGAAAAATAAAATAATGTTGCAATGTCTATGAAACGGTCTAAATCTAATAATAATTTATATGCAAAACAACGTTTGCCGGCTCAGCTAGTATGAAATAAAATTCTTCTTTTTCATCAGCCGGAAGACGTGCACTGCTGGACAAAGGCCTCTCCCAAAGATTTCCACGACGATCGGTCCTCGTCCAATGTATTCCGGCGATCTTGACCAGATCGTCGGTCATCCTACCAACACTGCGCCTTAAAAAATGTTGAGTCGGTTCATGAGCTAGGTGTACAAACTTCTGCTACGTTGAACTGCCACCATTAGACATTAAATATTATAAAATACAGGGTTTTTTACTGAAAAGGAGTACAAATAAGCGTACGGGTACCCTGGTGTTAAATGATCACCGCCGCCCACATACTCGCTTGTACATACATACTTGTTGTAAGGTGTACGCGCTTTTTGTAAAGGTACCCATGTCGTATCGTCCTGGAAACACCGCACAAGGAAGCTCATTCCACAGCTCTGTTGTGCATGGAAGAAAGTTTCTTAAAAAAAACCTCACTGTGGAGGACTGATGGTGGTTATGATACTTGTGGCGTGTCATGCGAAGGTGGAATTCGGCGGTGGGAATCAGGTGAAACAGCTCTTTGGAACTCTCCCCGTGATAGATGCGGTTGAGCGCTAGAATGTGGGATGGCTTACGTATTTCCGTGCTGTATTAATGACGCCCAGTTTCTTCGAAGCCAATTTGGCTTTGCCCTCCAGATGACCGAGGAATCGGAAATCGTTCGAGATTTCGACACTCAGTATTCCGATACTAGGTGAGGCTTTAAGGGAGGTGTTGTCGAAGAGCGGTGATACGACAAATGGTTTTTTTAGTGGTAAACGCGAAAACTCAAGTCTTCTAGGAGTTTAATTAGACAGGTTCATTTTTCCCCATTCCGCGACCTTCTCAAGAGTGGACTCGATATGCGCCACAAGTCTCTCCCGGCACTGGTCGATGATTTTCCGTGAGAGACCCACATGGCCCATGTTTATTCTGTATAGCAAAGTTTGTTACCGGTGTCCAACATATCATTGATATGCAGAAGAAACAGTGTGAAGTTATAGGTAATTTGAAGTATTGCCTTTAGGAGGGGATAGGGGTGACTATTTGCGATAACTTTAAATCCTATATATTTTTTTTTATATGAAAATAAGGGAAGAGACGAGCAGGACGTTCAGCTCATAGTAATTGATACGCCCTGCCAATTACAATGCAGTGCTGGTCAGGATTATAGAAAAACCCAAAAATTCTGAGTGGCACTACAACTGCGCTCGTCACCTCACGACATAAGATATCAAATCACATTTGCCCAGTAATTTCACTAGCTACGGCGCCCTTCAGACCGAAACGCAGTAATGAAAGAAATAGGTAAATAATTCCTACATTCTATTATGTAAAAATTCCTTAAAAATAATTTAAAATAAAGAAAGCAATTGTGTGGTTTTATGAAACCACGATGCAAGTGAAACTTTTTTTCACAAAATAACATAGATATTAATATCAGCATAGAAAAAAAACAATTTTATATATTATGCTTTACATTTTCATAAAATAAAAAAAAACTTTATCAAGTGTGTGGACTTCGAACTTTCTCTTCCACCCGAACACAATTGCATCCAATATGCGAACTATAAGCGCTGCCCGATGGTCACGCGACATGCAACACACAGACGAAAAAGTTTGAGACAATGTAATATAAGACATTTTGTAAATTAGCTCGAAGTGATTTTTTTCTATTGCACACACAATGTCGCATTCTTTATCTGAGTTGTGACTTAGCTAGCACAGTAGTAAAAATTCATCGCATTTGCTTAAAGTGTGATAAATTCATTGTAAATAGTCCCCATATCCCTTCTTAACGTTGCACATAAGTAAAGAAAAAATCACTAAACACTTATAATAAAACTGCCAAGAGATCATATTGCTTAACTCAAACAAGTAATGTTAAAACCAACGATGAAAACCATTAAGTTTAATAGCATAAGGTTACAGCAAAGATATTGATTGAAACGGTGATAACTTAAATCATTTATAAATAAATATACGCATATCAGATTTTTAGACTTTATTTTAACTAGGTACGGATATTTATATAAACGGTAAAATATTGTATGAATAACAAAGGTTAATGGTAGGTATGTATAAATCAAATCAAATTTCAAATCTCAAAAAAATCAAAAATTATAATTTTTGATTTCTTTATATGAGATGACAAGAATGATGTTGTGTTGTGAAGGTCTGATGGAAAGCGGTACGCCGCGCCCTGCCCATTACGACACGGTACCGTCCGAGATTGACGTCGTGACCTTGAGATTTAGGATGTTAATTAGTCGTTGTACTCCCAGTACTTTCCCAGAAACACAATATCTACACGAATGTAAAAAAGAGTTACGAAAATATTAAGAATAAAACAGATAACTCATATATCCTCTCTGCCCTATTCGCGTGTGCCTATAAACATACCTATTTTTACTAAGAATTCAAAACCAGTGTAATGTAATAATATAATAAATAATTCTCGGGATAGTTATTTTAAAACAACTGTTGTTCGGTTAGCTTACAGTAAAATAAATTGAATGTGCACAAACCCGAACTTAAGTCGCATTGAAAACACTCTAATTGATACACAAATAAAATTTGAAAAACAAAATTTTATGAACGATGTGGGACTCGAACCCACGACCTCCGGCGTTCCGTGCCGCCAACCGAGCTAACCGTTCGAGTGGTTGTTTTTTTCAATCCTAAAAGTGAGGGTTATCAATTTAAAAACATATTAAATTGTTTAGATTTACAAGAGTCAATTTCCTAATATGCATATATTGGGGTTGTGCAGGTTATCAACTGTAAAGTACATCCTGTAGATGAAGCCACAACCAGTGTTGAACAAAGCATACAAGATTTTATAACGATACGACACTCGAACGGTTAGCTCAGTTGGTTAGAGCACCGGCACGGAACGCCGGAGGTCGTGGGTTCGAGTCCCGCATCATTCATAAAATTTTGTTTTTCAAATATAATTTGTGTATTAATCCTAAAAGTGAGGGTTATCACTTTAAAATCATAACAAATTACTCTAATCGATTTCTTTATCACCAAAAAAACGAACGTCATAATATTATATTGTTTTGAAGTATCATGGAGTGGTCACTCGCCTACGCGACAGCAATTTGTGACGTCATCCGTAGTAGATTTTTTTGCTTTGCCTGTCTAGGTACACTTGATGTTGTGTTTTGGTGGCGGTGTAATTAGATTCACTTGAGACATTCTCTTGTTGCCGGCTGACGGGTGCAGTATGATGTCATTGGGGTTGTATCATGTGTTTAGATAGTTTTCTACCGTTTTTGTGGGATTGCAAGCAAGATCTGTCATATAGTCACATAAAAAGACCTGTCATTTAGATACAAATAATGAGGAGTAATGAGGTTTAATCGAATCGTGTTAATGAACAGCTTAACTATAAGTATTACTATAATAATATATCGTAGTAGTAATGTCGCGGGTACCCGCTCAATAATGATATACGATAATCTTATAAACATAAACGCCAAACTTAATTCTAACAATCATTTATTTAATTTGCTACATTCTTATAAAATACATTAGGGACGTAACGCGTGATTCAGCTGATAACATTACTTACTAATGTCGATAATAATTATCGTGATGCGATTAGTATAGATATCAGTGGCCCCTTTGTCGACGATCGCCCACTATATGTAACGTGTGTGTCAATATTCAAAATGAATAAAAAAGTGTCGCCAGAGCTAGCCCTGGCAGCTCTTTTGTCGGGTAGCTTAACCCTTGTGAGTATTATAATAGAGCATTTTATTTATAATTCATAATAATTGTTTAGGGCTGCAACGCAATAAACGCTCGAATTGTATAAAATATTGCTAATGCGAAATTTTGTAATCGGAAGTTATAATTTATATGTACAGTACGCACTAAAACTTAAAATCAATATTGAAACACATTTCCATAGCTTTACAAAGGGAATGTTTGTGTAATATTAATAAGAGCCATTTTAATTGTTGGTAAAAGGATTGAAGATTTAATAGTGTATATGTATATAAAAACTATGTGTTAAAAAGTTGTAGCTTGAATTTAATACTAGTCTTGATAATTAATCTTTATCTATCAAAGGAATTTACAAACATATACCTAGTTAGTATACATTACTTCGGATATGATGCTGAGTTCCGAGATGGAGTGCTCCTTATGTCGAAGTCGGTTTGACTTTCCTTGTGCTGTTATCGCCGAGGGTGGCTACCGTAAGCTGGGTGAAGGAAGAATAAACAATAGGAAATGCCTGAATTATAGGAGTGCCGGAGCTGCTAACGCACGCAAATCTGAAACCGAAAACCAACCGCTGCTTAAGAGATTTCCAAATTCGAGATAAACCACCTGTCTGCTCAGATGGAATCCCTTCCATCGCTAATGTAGAAAGTAGTAGTAGTAGTAGTAGTATAGTATCAAAGATATACAGGATGAAGTCGCCGATATGAAAAACATGAAAGCAGACATCGTCGATCTAAGCCTACTTAACTCACCAGAGTTTTGCGAAATGGAGACTTTAATAGAGTTTGTCCAGAATTCTGTGCAGTTTCTAACACGCAGATTCACGGAGGTCAACAAGGAAGTGAAAATTTTGATAAAGGCTAAGAAAGACGTTTAAACACTGCAACAGAACTTTATGAATCTCGAAAGCGTTATGCGGGAAACGAAGTAATGATCTATGGTGAACAACATCGAAATAGAAGTACCTAGGCGTCCATCTGAAGTCTTTTTGAGTTTTTTAACAAACTAAGGAGCCACATTGGATGGGTTATGAGAATATTATAGTATCGGTATATAGCAGATATCTAAAAGATGACTTCGATGCTGTAGCGAATAATCGCACATTAATACCTACTAACCTGGGCCTTCAGGGTCTATGTGAACAATCATCTCACGTATGTAAATAATATGCTCTTAAATAGAGCTAAGAAGCTGAGTAAAGAGCAGGATTTTACCTATATTTGGCAAAATATTTGCTCGAAAAAGCCCTACATCTCAAATACTATAAATTGCATCCGAATCAGATCTCAAAAGATTTAACTGTCAGCGCTATTTTTGTAAAGTTTCCAACTTGTTATATTTTCTTCTTATAATATTTGTAAGAGTGAAACTTACAAAGATTCAGAAGGGCTGAGTTGCCGGCAGTATAATACTATGCATACTAACGAGCCATGCGTACGCACTTATCTTTCCACATATTACTAATAATTACGTGGTGTTTTGCACAAATAGTAAACACTAATGATTTAATGGACTATTTTTATACTATATTTTGTCATTTAATACTCAAATAATCAAATCGTACGTGGTTGACGTAGGTACTAAGAGAACGGCTTTCTATGGAAACATTTGTTTAAATACTACGACGGAGTGCATGATAGTAAACTCTTTGATTATCGCTCGCGTTGTTTAAAGACGTTACCGTGACTATGGTAAGACCAAACAAACTGGGGGGGGTGGGATATTAACCGCCGTAATTAGAGAGCTCGCTACCGAATGTCGCAGTGACTGGTGCACGCATGTTGAGGATATATATGGGTAACGATGACGTTGACTATACCGCAAACCTGTAATTAGGTATAAATGCATTAAGGTACTACTGCTTATACTTGTAACCAAAGTTCAATACCTCATTATCAGCATAATTAACTTCCTTTTCAGAACACCTTACCGATGTTGTTTTAAATAACCCTTGTAATTTTAATAATAGTAATTGTATTTGTTTTAAATACGATGACTTTATTTGACTAGGAGATTTCAATATGCTGAACCTGGTGGAATCGGTGTAATTAGAATTCGTTCTATTCTGTTTTTACACGCTTTTTATTATCATAATCTGTATGTATATTTGTTGGTAACCGACTCATCTGGGCGCGATTTAGAACCATTTTAAACGGCCTGATTGCGTTCAAACTTCGTAGATTAATCGAGGACCGAAGGCAATACATTAATTAGATATAATTATTACATTTGTCACGATCTGGTCAAGATCGCTGGAATAAGTTGGATGAGGGTAGCGCAGGACCGTCTTCCGGCTGTTGATGATGATATCTAAGATGATCATAATTGCGTGGAAACCTGAACTATCTCATTCCTGTAAATCCCTTGAACAAGCCGTTACCTTTTTCTGTGGTATTTTAAATACTTAAGAAATCAGTATGTTCCCTCAAAAATATCTCGTCACGAATATATCATCCTTGTTATAAAAAGCCACTCTTAAATTTATGAAAAGAGACATACAAATTCAATTCCAAATACAATCCTACGTACGATAACAGATCTTTTTATACCAAGGAGGATATATTCGTGACGCGATATTTTTGAGGGAACATACTTATTTCTTAAGTCATTTAAAATACCACAGAAAAAGGTTACGGCTTGTTCAAGGGATCTACAGGAATGGGATACTTTAAGTTTTCACGCAATTATAGTAGTCTTAGATGATTGAGTCATAATCAGCCAAATTATTTAAGTACTTTGTACGAAGTTGTCTGTAATGCAGACAGCTGGGTAATGCGGGTCATCTGATACTAATGGAATAGGACAGGAGGTGATAATTACTTCACTATTACAAAAAAATTATCTAAGATTCTGCCATTTACATTAGGTATATGGTTATATTGCGATAAATTACATCTATTATATAATAGCTATAAGTTATTAGTTTAGTAGTCGACATTAGCGGTACAAGTGTTTGCGCACTGTTCGTCTGAGACAGTACTGGCAATACAGCCGTTTTTGCCGATAAACAGGACTTGGACTGTTGGGTTTATGTTTGAAAGATGTTATTTTCGTTATATGGTGACGGGCGGAGTGGTACGCTATTGCATTACACGGAGCTAGCTAGTTTCGCAGGCCGGTAACATAACTCCATGAGAGGCAATCTTCACTGAGTGATAATTAAATAATTTAAAAAGTAGAGCCTTAGATAAATAAATGAATAAACATCAAGGGTGGATATGGTTCGTTAAGCACTAAGTTTACTAACTGAATATATATAGTTGTGTATTTTATACTATCTGAGTAATTAAGTTAATTTATTTATTTCAGAGATTTATAATTTAAACGATAGACCCAAACACACCTATTGAAACTTTACAAGTAGTGAAGACAAAAATTAGTTTTATATATTTAGTTTAAAGGGAACTGTTAGTTACTACACGTCCAGAAATACTACTGTCTATGCGTGCTTCTTAGGCCTAAGCCGCGCATTTGATCTTGGCCAACTACAATATCCTTTGGGCCAAGCTATTGGCGTCACAAGTACCCACACAAGTGGTCGAGCTGCTGAGATTCTGGTACGGAAGCCAAACGAACTGGTTAAAATGGGGCGACGCAACTTCTAGCAATTATAGGCTAGAGTGTGGAGTTCGTCAGGAAGGGTGACCTCTCCGGATCTGTTTAATCTCTATGTCAATGGGCTGATTGAGGAGCTGAGGAGCACCAAGATCGGCTGCCATATAGGGAACGTTTGCGTGAATAACCTAAGCTATGCGGATGACATGGTGCTCCTCAGCCCCTCGATCAAGGGGTTGAGGAAGCTGCTTTTGGTCTGTGAGCATTATAGAAATGCGCACGGACTGAAATACAACGTTTCTAAAACTCAAATGATGGTGTTTAAGGCAAGACAGCCTCCGGAGAGAGTGCCGAGTGTGTTTTTGTACGGCACGGTGGTTGGTGTAGTTAAGCAGTTCAGGTACCTAGGACATTTGTTGACGGAACGGTTGTATGACGATGATGACATTGAGCGCGAGCGGAGGGCCCTTGCAGTCAGAGGCAACATGCTCGCTCGACGATTTGCAAAATGCAGCAAGGATGTAAAAACCATATTATTCAAGGCATACTGTTTAGGCATGTACACCTGCCAGCTGTGGGTACCGTTTTCTCAGAAAGCTATGAGCAGAATAAGAGTCCAGTACAATGATGCGTTCCGGGCTCTTATGCGGCTCCCGCGGTGCTGCAGCACGTCGGGCATGTTCACAGACGTTGCCTCTTTCTGGCGGAGACTCCAACATTCCGACAACAAAATACTTGTGGCTGTCTCTGACGACATCAGGAATCCAGTGTTTAAGCGCTGGATCTCTGTTCACATGGACAAGAACAAAAAATGACTGCACAAATTTGTGCAATATTTATAGTTTTAGTTAGTCTCATTTTACTTTTAACTTGGCACCCCTTTACAGCGTCCAAATTTTTTTGTAACTATGGGTTTTATTATGCCTGAAATAAATACCTTTTATTTTTTTAAATGAAAACGTCGTATAGTGACATATTTAACTCAAAAATATCACTTCCAGTTTCTTTATTGTTGGGTTTCGATGGTAACCTCATACCTCCACCCTTAGTTTGTTAGTAACTGCTCCTGTCAGATCCAGCTACTACAATCAGTGTAACTTCTTACGCTAAGCTGCTACGCCGCTACGCCAGCGGTACTGGTTGGCTAGCTAGTAGCTACCACCCGGTTCCAGAGACTCACTGTAGCACGGTCACCGGTCACGAGTACCTTACACTGTTAAGCGTTTTTATTTTTTCATAGATAAATTATTTACAATATAATTATCATTTCACAGTGGACAATATATTTTTCTTATTAGATACTCGTTTACTGTTTAATTTTTAATAATGTTATGTATTGTGCGAGTTACCCTACCCTACCCTAGATTATATTTCGCTTCTTGCTGAAACCAATTCCGTGCAAAACAAGATATAACAATTGAATTGACCTGAATCGTTGAGTTAAATTGTTCTATAGTCATGATATCATCGAAAAAATGCGCTGATATAAAATAACAAAAGAAATTTCAATCTGTTGGTTGATTACTTGATAATCCTTTGTTTCCATGACCTGATGTATTAATATCAAGGCAGCCATCGTTCCGTTTAGTAAAAAAACTGTAAAGTGAATTTATATAATTTAATTTATTATTTTATTACCTAAGCTATCTCAATTTCTAGATATTGTCTCTTTTATAATAAAATACCCTAGTTTATTGTGATTTTAGTTAGTCTCAGCAACTGCCGTAATAGTCGTCATCATACTGTGGGTGTACAGATTCAACTGCGACACTGGCATGGTGGTCGCTTCATCCGGAGCAGAATACTTTATGATTACCTTATTCAGGGTGTATATACAAGGTAATATATCTTAAATATTGTTGATTAAATTCTCGTGTCAGTCAACACAATCATTTATAGTGAGGTCCACGTTACTATAGACTGCGGTAGTCGCTAAACTAAAGTATATATACATTTAAGTACAACTTAAGTATATAGGTATGTACCTACACGATTTTAGTGAAGACGGATTTCGTTACTGTTTCTAAATTAAAATTTATTAAATTTGTAAATATTTTAAATAAAAAAATCAATAAAGATATTTTTAATCTTAGTAAACAATTTGAGCTTGCTTGTTCAGCTAGAGAAAGAGAAAGAGAGAGGAACATAAAAGATGATTACAAGCAATAAACATATTACTGTATAAAATGGCATTTTATAGCTTTGAAAGACTTAAGATGTTATATTTATAATGCTACAGCCACACTACCTCACCGCCTACCGCAATAAATAAGGGTGTCAATTAGACGCAACCTCTCTCAGGAAATAATGAGGTTTCACCAGCGCTTACTATGATATTAAAGCTATTGAACATACAATAAAAACAGTGTTTATATTTAGTTTTTCAATTTTCGAATGCACTTATTGGAGCTTCTGCGATCTTATACATTATATTATACTTAGTTGATTATTATGTGATATTTAATATTGAATTTGGAAACAATAACAATATCTCTTTGAGGTTCTTATATATCAATGATTTAGAATTAAGACACTAACGGCCTTACAATTAGACATTTTGCTTACGAATGGTTTGTTCGGACTTATATCGTTTCCTGCGTTTATTTGCAAGGCAGCTTGTCATTAGGAAAACTTAAGAATTATCATTGTATTGACAGTATTGTCAACGATAATGTAAACATTTTGCACTTTCTTTGTTTATCATCAGTTATAACTTTATACGAAGTTTATTTGTAAGGCCGTTATAATATAACGAATTTTAAAAAATGAAGGGCAATTTTAAAAATGAAAGCAACGATAAATAAAATTGTCTTTTAACCACAATTCCATTGACCACACCACACACAATAGATATGTAAAGTATGTTTTTATTTCAGATAAATCATGTGAATATTCTTTGACCGTGGAAGGAATAACAAGATCACAGTCGGTGTTCATACTGGCACTCATCACTTTGAGTGTTTCTGTACTGAGTGTAATCTCCGCAATAATACTTATGACAGGTAATCAACATACCGATTTGTACATTACTGATCCATATAATGTAATTCCTGTTTTATAATTTGTGTTTGTTTGTTTGGATTTGGTGTCTCTGAATAAAAATAATAATAATTTTAACAGTAGTTTAAAAAAACTAACAACACGCTTTTTATAGAAAACTGAAGTGAAAAATAGGAAATATTTCCTACTTTTGAGTTTATTTATAAAAGCGTGTTTTTTTTGTTTTTTTTTTTAAATATTATTTGCATTGTTGAATTAAAAATTCTCTTTGGTATTCGAAAATTTCCTAATATTAGATAAATCGGTTAAAAGGTAATATAATAGTTAAAAGATAATGGTTGACATTTAAAATTGTATGAATTAAGATAAATGAAAATTATATAAATTAACAAAAATCTTTTCGTACAGAGTGAAAAAACATAATAATTCTGTTAAATTGATGTATTGTCATCGGTCCTCTACATATCTACCAAGATTGAACGAAATCTGGTCGCTTAAAGTGGATATAATCGCGCTCAAATGAGTCAGTTACAAACAAACATACATACACGAGCTAATGAAAAGCTTGTAAAAAAGATGCCTCTTAGGATCTATTTGTTTGTCATGTCTTATCGCCGTGGTGACATTGCGCAAGGATGTTTGTCCAAAGTTTGCTAGATCAGGGATTATCAGTTCCCATAACACCAGTTTGCATAGAAAAATCTTATAAATTATACTCTTTAATACGGAGGACAACCGAGCTTGGATAAGTGGTCACTGGCGCTCTTGCGTCTTGTAACGCTCACAGGCTTTCTTTGAAGGTACTCATGTGTTATCGACCTGAAAACACTACGGCTGTCACGGTAGTCTATGTAACGCTCCTTAAAATAAAGTTGGCCTATGTCTTAATATAATATATACATATCCTGTATAAGTTGCTCTCGTAAATTTTGTTATGACCGATGCCGCTCCTTTTGTCGACTGGAGCTGTAAATAACAACCAAACTTCTATTATTTCAATGTATAAGTATTCATTATCATAAAGTAATGAAATTAGACATTTTAGTTTAGTTTAAAAATCAAATATGTTCTTACACAAAATCTCATCTCTCATCTCAATGCCAGCTATGTGTGTGCGTTGAGACAAGTTCGGCAACCACGTTGGGCCAGGGCGCTCACTCAAGAAGCACGTTTACAGTTTAGGGTAGATGATGCTTCTAGATACGTGCAGCCGTTAGAAGATAGGTTGTAACCGATTATAATGATAATTGCAGTGTCTCAAATGCAAGACGGAGGCCGGTACATCAGCGTGACAACATACGTTTACGTGACAGTGTCCATTGCCGTTCTTGTTGTGGATCTTACATTTGGAATACATTTTGGAATGGACATCAGCACTTTGACGTCACGACTAGTATGTATATCACACACGAAACATATTACAACAATATATAATATGCGAGGAGAATCCTGATACGTTTTATTTTTGGTCTACGTTATCTTACCTATTGGTGTCATTAGTTGGTGAATATTCTTTATAGAAGCGGCTCTCTTAGTGTAGGATAAAGATATTGTTACCGAGCTCTCTATTTATACATTTACAAGTGCTGATCCGGCTAACGTTGTCTGGCAATATATAGTAAGCACCCGCTCATTGTATGAATTATTGTCATAAATGACATTTCATTTTTGACTGAATTATTTGTATTCTACTATAATATTCTAAACTAGCTGACCGGGCAAACGTTGTTTTGCCATATTATAATTTATTTTTAGTGTTCGACGGTTTTTTCTCCGACGTATTTTACAAACACAACTACTATGAAAAAGTATTTTAATTTTTGGGTTAATAGTATATAGTATATATATGACACTCATAGAAATTTTAATTTCTATTTGTAACAGAATTTTCCAAATCGGTTTAGTAGATCCAGAGATTACTGGCAGAGAGCTGGCAACGCTCTTGTGATTCCTCTGGTGTTGCAATAGAATGGGCGGCGGTGATCACTTAACACCAGAGGGGCCCATACGCTCTTTAGCCCTCCTTTTCCATAAAAAAATATAACCCTCTAGAAAATTGTGATAGTGATTTTAAATGAAAGAAAGAATTTTTAGTCAATTTTGCAATGATTTTATATTATTCTGCGATTCCAGATGGAGGCAAATCCAACAAATTAAAAATCATGAAAATCAGTCCAGCTCTTCTCCAGATATAAGTGTTCTAACAACTATATTGTGTAATGTATGTTAATTTGTACTAAGATTTCGCCCGCAAGCCCGTCCCACCCCCTGCCACCGGACCGCACCTTAATATCGCACACTCAGTTAATCATCATCGTTATAATTATTCAAATAATGTAGAACAGACAGAGATTATCTACCTTAAATATCTGCTATGTAGGTATGATTCGGATATGTAAGCTATATTATTGTACAGTTTCAATCAAATCGATTTAGTACATTTCCCATGAAACAAAAACAAACATACATCCGTCGTCCATACATTCTTACAAACATTCGTATTTATAATATAAGTAGATACTTCTTTAGAAAGCCAGAAGGTATGGCTGAGATTTTCACTGGTCCATACATCCAGACATCCATACATTCTTACAAACATTCGTATTTATAATATAAGTAGATACTTCTTTAGAAAGCCAGAAGGTATGGCTGAGATTTTCACTGGTCCATACATCCAGACATCCATACATTCTTACAAACATTCGTATTTATAATATAAGTAGATACTTCTTTAGAAAGCCAGAAGGTATGGCTGAGATTTTCACTGGTCCAAACATCCAGACATCCATACATTCTTACAAACATTCGTATTTATAATATAAGTAGATACTTCTTTAGAAAGCCAGAAGGTATGGCTGAGATCTTCACAGGTCCATACATTCATACAAACTTTCGTATTTATAATATGAGTAGATACTTCTTTGGAAAGCTGGAAGGTAGGGCTAGGATTTTCACAGGGTTGTAAGATTAAGTTTAGTATGTATCGATGTATGGGATATTTATGGGATTTTTAAATTTTATAATTCTTACACTGTGTTTTACCCGCAATATAAGGTGTCAACTTCACAATATTTACGAAATTAGGTGCATAAATTGTTGTGTACTAAGCTATATGCGAAACTATGTATATTTTAATCTTTATTTCCCACGGGAACATGTTTGTTTTCCAAGATGAAAGATGTCCAATATGTTGACCGGCAGTATAATTATCAATATGCCAAATTTTATTAAATTAGATACATGATTTGATGTGTACTAAGCTATATAAGAAACTATAGTTTTTTATATTTCCCACGGGATCTCGTTCATTTTCCAGGATGAAAGGTATCCAAGATGTTGACAGGCAATATGATTATCAAAATGCCAAATTTTATTAAATTATGTGCACAAGTTATTGTTTACTAAGCAATACAAGTAACTTTAGTTTTTTAACTATCCTACGGGAACTCCTTAATTTTCTGAGATAAAAAGTATTGAAAGTGTTTACTGGCAATTATCAACATCATAAATTTTACTAAATTAGGATCATAAGTTGATGTGTACTACGCAATATAAGTAAGTAGAGGTTTTTTACTGTCCCACGGTAACTCTTTATTATTCGGGGAAAAAAAGTAGGTATCTAAGATATTGACCGGCAATATAAGGTATCAACGTGCCAAATTTTATTAAATAATGTGCAGACGTTGTTGTGTACTACGCTATTTAAGTAAGTAGAGGTTTTTAACTGTCCCACGGTAACTCTTTAATTCCGGGATGAAAAGTATGTAAGATCTTGATCGGGGATGTAAGGTATCATCATGCGAAATTTCCATTAAATCGGTCGAATAGTTTCAGAGATTAGCCCATACAAACAGATGAACAGACAGAGAAACTAAAAATTCCAAAAAAATTGGGACTTGTTCTATTTCTCTTCTTACATATAATATTCTAAATATCTTTCACGTAAAAAATACGGAATGGATTTTGATGATACTTTACAGTAATAGAGCTTTCACATCAGAATTACACATAATATGTTATAATTATGTGTTCCATATTATACAATATGTAGATCAAATCAAATCATCTTTATTTGCAAGATAAGGTAATAATAAGATGTTGTTGGCTTATAATAAACAGGTGTTCTTATCCTAACCCATAAGGCATGCAAACTTATAGTGGAATACATAGTCAGTTCACGTTGTAGTAGGTACGCACTCTCTTACATTGGTATTGTTACAGTTTTTCCGTATTGTTCTGGTACGTTTCCGTATTATTACGGAGTATACAGCACTGAAATATAAATTGAGCAAAACTGGCTTAAAACAATGTATTATTCCAGCTTACAAACGCGCGCGGTCGCTCTAATAATAAACTTACAAATTATCTTACCTCCTACTGTGATACATAGATATTTATATCAAGATCAATAGACAATTAATTGAAAAAAATTAAGAACATTGTTATGTCGTTATGGACGAATGCGCCGCGCCTTCATCGATATCAACACTGCGTTACATGAGAGGACATCTATAACACAAACAACAAAATGTATTTTATCATTATAATATTATAAGACTGCTTAGCAAATTATGTGATTAATTAAGATTATTTTTAATAGATTATTGTTAATTATGATTTCAGTTAGAAGCTGTTACTTTGAAATTTCAAACAGCAAACTAACAACAATAATCATACTATCTTCATCATCGGGTGTGAATTGCGCTGTTTTTCTCTTGTGCAGTATATATATATTTAGTTGCTATATATTATGTTTTTAGTAATGCGTGAGAGATCCGTTTGTAAGTAATAAGAGTAAGCGGTAAAGGTGGGAGGAGAGTCGTGTATAATTCTTTCGACTGCGGATCAATATTGTAAAATCGCCTCAACACGTAATATTTGCCGATTCCTCAACAAGAGTTACTGATAAAGATATGACTACGACGATTCCTAAATGTTTTTTAGCTACCTACCTTCTATCAGTCAGTCAAGTCGTTATTTTTTGTAAAAAGTTTTTATGTAACTATAAATATCTTAATAATTTAGCAGACAATGTCTATCTACACTTCCATCACAACTTCATTCCAAAGTGGTGATACTGTTGTCTTTCCGAAGGGTGTGGGTGGCCGGTTTTTTTAAAGAAAATACGGAAGGAGACGAGCAGGACGTGCAGCTGCTGGTAATTGATATGCACTGCCCATTACAATGCAGTGCCGCCCAGGATTCTTGAAATTCTGAGCGGCCCTAAAATCGTACAGCGCTCGTCACCTTGAGACATAAGATGTAAAGTCTCATTTGCCCAGTAATTACACTAGCTACGGCGATCTTCAGACCGAAACACAGTAATGTTTACACATTACTCCCTCACGGCAGAAATAGGCGCCGTTCTAACCGGCATTCTGTGCAAAGGAGCCTCCCGCTGGTAAACCTCCCACGGGTGCCGGTGTAGTGACGATCACATAAGAAATTAATTATGAATTCAAATGACATTTCTATAAAGAAATTAAGGGATTTATATATTTGATTTATTTTTTCAGAATGAGAACTCAGCCGGCGTTATGTCGAATTATGAATTGGATATGATTCGTCTGTCTGCGTTACTACTGATGAGTCTCACACTAAAGGGATACATGTTTCATTTAGTTAACATCGTCCTACTCGGGTGTCTGCTGGTGTTCGTTTTCAGTCATCAGAGTGACGTTCAAAGGAATGAGGTACATGTTTAACACTCAATTCAGTCTTTATATTATTTATACTAATGATCAAATCTACAACAGAGATTACTGTATCTTAGATCTACTAAATCAATCAAAATGAACAGAATTTAATAATACGCAATACGCAAGCACCCACATTAAAGAAACGAAATTAATAACAGTTACCTAAACATAGTAAGTATATTAAGATAATTTGTGATTACCATTTTAACAGAAAAAGGTTCAGGAGGTCTATTATCAAGATCTAAAGCCGAAGTTTCGGTCCGAAATGAAAGAACGACGAACTTCGAATTAAATCCTATTACTTCGGATACGAATAGTGCGGACGAATTTCGTTTCGGAACCATAAAAAGTGAAGTTGTAGTTACGATCATAATAATGTCAAACAACGAAGAGGTTAATGTCAAGTGAATTTGGGAATAAGATAAACGAAAGACAAAATGTCTAATCGCGAACTTCTTATCGATCTTCGGATCCAAAATACTTTCGTAATAGGAAAATGAAGGATCCGGCAACCAAAACTTGGTATTTCGATTTTGGTAATAGGGCTCCTGGTCATCGAACTTACCCTATCGGATCGGTTTGAATGTTTGGTGCTGTGTACCTACAGATGGAGCTCTCCAGCAGTTCGGTCGCGCTAATAATATCAGCAGCGAACACGAATTGTGGGACACTTCTTGCCTCGCACTGCCAATTCATACAATCAGCTCCCAAAACAAGAAACTAGGGCAGCTGGTAATATTGTGATACCAGTGAGGAAAAAACGTAGACAAAGGTGTTGCAAAAAAAACATAGAATTGTTCATAATATTTTATACCTACATGTCACTGCAACGGCTAATTAAATGTAAACTCATAATAATTATCATAATTGTGTTTCAGCATCCTATTCACAAGTTAGGAGCACTCAATGCCTACGAGTAAGTATGAATTCATTTTTTCACGCTTTTTATTAGCTTCACCTGTATATATGTTTGTTTGTAACCGACTTAATTAGGGCCGATTTTGACCCACTTTAAACGGCCAGGTTTCATTCAAACTTCGTAGATTTATCGAGGATCGATGACAATACGTTAATTTGATAAAATTATTCCATTCTTCAATTTAAAAAAAAATATATGTATAATTTTCATCTATTTATATAATTTTCGTCGATAAGGCAGGAATTGAGGTTAATTTTAAATTTAAAAATAAAATATATCTTTTTCTCATTTACACTATTATTAATTTAAATTTATTATTATATTGCTCCACCCTCGTCGAGCTTATGGAAAATCATATTATAATATTAATTATATTATTCAAACCACACTACAGTCTTCATCATTATATTCACCATCTCAATGTGTGGCTTCACTCGAAGTATTGTATTGACGGACCTTTCAACGACACACATTCAAACTGTGGATAGAGCTTATTTGCGCGGCGTTTCCAATCAAAATGACTTGAAAATATCAGCGGCGTAAATTTCTGTTATAAAGCCAAACCATATACAAAAATCTTTTCACTAATATTATCAAGATGAGAATACTTTAATTCTAGTCACACGAGAATACTTCAGCAGTCCGGATCACGAGCGAGCTCCTGGCAACGACCTGATATGTTTCTAGACGTTCCTAGAAAGTAAGTCACATCATACACATATTTAACATAACATTAATGATATTTTTCATAGGATACTACTATAGGGGTGGGAGAGAAAAGTAATGATAAGAGACCTATTTTTAGTTAGTAACTCTGACATCTGAGCTAAAGGGCTTAAAATTCCGGCAGATTCAAACATATTATATCTAATATTATGATGATTATATGAAAATTTATTTTTGGAGTCATTTACGAATTTGGGAATGCTTTCACTATGTTGTTTGTATGTACTCCGATAATTTTCTGCCACATCGCATATTTTTTAAGGTTAATATTAAATAACAATAATGGAATGGTATGTTAAATAAAACTGAAATGCAGTGATTGCCAAGCAAACTGGTCATGCAGCCGTTGACCATTTCAAGGTCGAGACATTTCAAAAGCTCTAAACATACTACTATGTTCATATATAGTATTATCGATAGATGGAACACATCCTCTGTCGAAGAATATTAAAGATTGCTGTTATAACTAATAAGACTATTGTTGTTAAAGGCAAAGATTCCTCTGGTATTGCAAGAGAATGTGGGCGGCGGTGATCACCTAACACCAGTTGACCCGTACGCTCGTTGCCTTCTTTTCCATACGAAATAGGCAGAATCTTTCGAAATCCTATTAGGACACAATAAAAATTAAAAAATGATCGCGAGAAATGACGATAGTGGGAACTACGGCTCTTTCATGAATTATCGCAGAAGTCATAAAGCTAGGTGCTTACCGTAGATATGCAGGATATGCCCCACGTCAATCCCTGCAATTAAATAGTCGATCGATGGTTGCGTTGCACCATTTTCACTAATGATAAAAAATTCACAATTGAAGATCACTACAACAAGCAAAATGAAAAAGTATACTCTCAATGCTCATAGCTTCCAAAAATCTTCATTTCTGGTCGGAAAATGAAACTTGATCCTGCATCAGTCATACTTGTTGTCTTATCAAGGAGTCATATTGAAAAAAGGAGTGGAGACTTCAGCCAAACTGTATTAATAGACCGTCATAAGTCGTGTTGTGAGAACTTTTAGCAAAGTGCTATTAGAAAGATGTTGCTTTCCATAGTCCGGCAAGTTCGTGCGCGACCGTCCCACGGGGTGATAGACGATTGCGAGGACGGGGTAATAAAGATGGCAGCGGGTAGCGGGATTTGTTGTGGGGAAGAGTAACGCGTGTCACTCTGTACCTCGTCATTAACAACCCAAGCTTAGAAGTCAAAGTTCCGGACTTTATACGAGATTATGCTCCTTTGTGCCCAGCTCCGCAATCCAAGTTCGATACACCTGTTTTATTGTAGTCAGATGCTGGTTTAACTAACAAATCAAACCAGGACTGTGATCTGCCACCGAACGGCACTACAGAGCTTGGTATAGAAAATATATAATATCTAAAAATATCCATCCCTGTAGTAGTGTGTAGATCACATTTGCTACTGCAAAGGTGGAGGCACTGGGATCATCCGAAGGGAAACAAACCTTTCCCAAAGGATAGGATGAAATATAGTAACGCATTCTATCCCAATCTGCTGACTTGTAGTGCCAAACGCGGCGCGACGCTGGTGGTCTGCGACGTGTGCGTCGTATAGGCACTATACAGACCAGGCAAAGGTCGGTTGTTCCAAAAGGCGCGTCGTTACAGACCTTGTAACTATCGGGGTGTGTAGTCAGCAAAAGATCTAATAAGGACGGCATGTGGCTATCCACATCCGGGAGCCGCGTTGGTGACTCAACCAATTGGGACAGACCACACACGAACACAATTATGTACAGATCGCCCTGCTTAGTCTGTGGTACGTGACCCAATCCAATCGGCATTGTGCCCGTTGAAATCACCCAAGACTACGATTTCAGTGGAGGGGATCTATGCTCGCACGTCGTCATTGCCGCTTGAACGCAAATGCCCTTTTAAATGAAGAAACCAATTCAATCACTACCGATTGTCTATCTGGTTCGACGACTTCTAATTCACTTTACACATAGACCGCATAATAAATCTTTGCCAGACAGACTCTTATGCCGGACATTACTGTTCCAGCAATTCACATGTGAATCGAGCATATCAGGACGACCTTCCAGTGCCTCGGAGCTATTCACGTGATAACCTCAATGCGGAATCATCCAGGTGAATAATTACAAAGCATACCAATTACCATTTTTTAGAATAAATATTTTAAAGCCTGTTGTTATTTCGTAGAACAAAAATAATATTATGGGTATACTAAGTTTAAGATAGTACTCACTCAGCTAAGTAGTGTATAAGTAAAATTTTGCGGAAATCCATAAGTATCTAAATTTTTTAATATTCAATAATTATCAATAATCCTTAATTTTCGATAGTTCATCAAAACATTTGCATATTATCTCTAAGATATTAACACTTATAGACTATCCAAATATTTTGAGTTTTCTTTAGTGTTAATTCCACCAATATTTGTCTATAAACAAGAGAACAGACTGGCAGGATTCTCGTGCCAGAGTTTGAGGTGTAGAGGCGAAACACGTGTCGAATTGTTTAAAGACAAATATTGACGGAATTAACACTAAAGAAATCTCAAAATATTTGGATAGTCTATAAGTGTTAATATCTTAGAGATAATATGCAAATGTTTTGATGAACTATCGAAAATTAAGGCCTAATAATAAAATAACTATTTTGTTGCAGACTTGAAAGATCAGAGTCGTGGTTACGAAATCAACAGAACCAGCCACACGGTTTGGGAGTCAGGCCGTTTTCATATCTAGAAGAACCCAAACGACCACAAATTTCATCGAAGACGTCAACACCTGAACCTAACTGGCGACCAAACTGGCCTCAAGGGCCTCCTGTACCCGCCCCTGATTATAGCCCTCCAGTTCGAAGACTTAAATCAGCTCTCAAGACTGCCTATTAAACCTCTCATTATTTATATTACAACCAGAATTGGGGAGCCCGAGAGAGGATTTTAGGATTTACTCGAGCGTGTCAATCGTATACTGCACTGCTATTTAAAATACCTGATACCAGAGGAATTAATCTGCCTATTTACTTGTTAGGGGTAGACAAAGGATGAAAAAAAGAGATTTTTAATTGATCAAATTTTCAGAGGTAATGTTGAGAAAAGTCGAACAGTTTCCTTTCGATAATTTGTAGAAGCTTTATTAAAGTTCTATTAAATCCACCATTTATAAATTCTCCCGTTAGATCTGCAAACAGACGAATCTTATCCTTATTCAAATACAATTTGTTTTAGTAGGATTTTAAATCACTTATAGAACGACAAAAACTACCTATGGCTCAGAACAGAGAAGAGAGGGCGTTACAACATAATTTATCAATTAATTAGTCTGAGAACGATCAGTCCATTCCCAAGAGGTGGTATAATAAAGAGAATGAGTTATGTTATTGTAAGTAAAATTAATCACTACAATGTCTTTAACAACTCTTTTGAATAAATAATTTCTGGGATCATGTCGTTAAATCGCCTAGCAAAAGACTTACTAGCTCAACTTAGCCGAATAGCAGGCAAGAATGTATATTGAACTCAGGCGGTAACCTTATGATTATCACGAATATATTGAGAGGCAACAATTAAAATGTTTATAACTTTTATAAATTAAATAAAATCTCTTAATCTCTGGTACTACTGGTCCGATTTGAATGATTCTTTCAGTGTTGGGTAGTCCATTTATCGAGGAAGGCTATAGGCTATGTTTTTTTTTCAAAATTAGGGATCCGTAATAAAATTGCTATTTTGTAACAAAAGGTGTAAAATCGAAAACCTATTTTTGCGTGCGCTGCAAAAACTATTGACAATAGAACAAAATGATGTACAGGCTATAATATAGGCAATATTTTATTACTTATAAAACTATCCGTGAATTATACTTTATATGGCAAAACAACGTTTACCGGGTCAGCTAGTGATTAATAAACTTAAATTTATTTTAAGGATTTCATTGCTGATTTTTTTTATAAACATACATATTAAGCATTTCATCTTATTCTTCAATTTTCAAACTTTCCGAACACGCTCGAATTACTTCCAAATAACATCAAGGGCTCCCCTAGCAATTTTATTGACAACTGTTGTGAAACGTAAATATCTGCACAAAATACATGATGAATGTAAACTCAAACAAGTCTATTATTAAAAATCTTAGATCGATAAGCAATAATAAACAACCATTTTGTTACATACAACGTAATGTAACCATATCTCTGTATGTGTTTTGAAATCGGTTGCAAGAACATACGTATGCCGTACACTCACAATCCAATCAAAAACCACATCCTCGAGTACTTTTCGGATCGATTTCGTTCAGAAATATATCTACCATATTACAATAACAATCATCCTATTCCACTTGTACTGATTTGAGGAGATTCGAATTTGGTAGAATTGCAACACTGAAAAAATGGCTGGAAAGAATCGTTAAAATTTATGTGATATTTGATTTTTAGGATATAATAGAAATAATGGATACTTACTGGTGTTAGATTATTGTTCCATCATTATTTAATCGATCCCTATAGTCTTGGGCACACTATCTATAATCGCGCAACTGGTCATCTTTTTTTAATTTATTTATTCGTGTGCACACAGCGAGGTCAACATTTGCCCTCAACGGGCCAGAACGAACCTGGCGCCAGAATTTTTGACGTTAACTTGCGCGCCTGTGTCCTTCTAGTCATATACCTAATCTAAGACTGAAGCTGAAGTTGAAGTGTGCATGGCAGTACTGCCCCACACGAATTAAGTTCAAATTCTTAATACTTTCATCAAGGATTTATTCGACTTAACATTATTTATATAAATATATATTCACTTATAATAAACATAAATTTTCATTTAATAACTTAGGGAACGAATCGATTCTATTACATGGTCATCAAATACACCGCATTCATCTGTAAAATATTTACATATTTACAATAATTTACGCGAAATGTATTAAACATGATATTCAGAGGGGTAACACTTCCACAAGTAACAAAACAAATTGTGTTTTAATGTGTTTTTTAATTAAAACACAATTTTAAGTACAAAAATAAATAATATTTAAAAATTATTAAGTGATAATAAAAAATCTTTACTCAGGTATTGGGATTTCCTATAAATTATAAATAATGTTTTATGCTTCGTATAAATAGTTAAAAGACTCAAATATAGAGATTTACTTAAGTAACTTACATAATTGGTCGTAAAGCTTTACATTTCGATGCTCAATTAGATATTAATCAACACAGATATTGCTTAACAGTTTACTCTTCCTGTTATGAAACACGACCAAGGCACGAAATTGCTCTTCACATTCTAACTAAATATTTACATATTTATACAAATCCACTACAACTGTCTCTTATAAATACATGAAGCATAATGGCATACTGTCAGTCGCCATCTTGATTCTCACTTGCAGGTGTCTCCGTCGAGTCCTCTATTTCATTTCCCTTTCCCCCTCGATATACATCTGGGCCACGGACGTCTTCTATATACTCTTTCGGTATGAAATCTTGTACCGTATTCTCGTTGCATGTCTTTTGTTCGTCGTTTGAATTCAATTCAAACTGAGTGATTAACTGACTCAGAACTCTTTTTAGATCGTCAAAAGATTCCTTGTCACCTGAAATCGGCGACTGTAACAAACCGCAGAGAGGCTCATCGCAAGATTTTTCGTATTCCCTCTTCATCGATTTAAGTTCGCCAATAACCAATACAATGTCGGGGTTGACACGCATCGACTCGCTCAGATACTCACTCTCCTTGAGAAACAGGAACACGGCGGGAATTTGTATGTCGTCCTTCCCGTCTCCCGACATCGCGAAAAGCGCTGATGTCTCGTAAGTTGTGCCCTGAATGTTATCCAAAATTATCGCCAACTGCGCGCCACCTTTTTGGATATTTCGCACTTTCTCCGCAAAAGTGCACTGACCTCTAATTGCGATCGCAAACTTGCCTATAATGGCGTGGCTGTTGAGGATTTCGTCGCAGGCATCGATGGGAATAACGAAGGCTGCGGTGCTGACGTATCTATCGGCGCCGGAGATATCTTTGCCGAAGTGGCCGGGTCCGGCTGGGAACACTTTATCATTGATTTTGACAGCGGCTGCATTAACGCCGTTCTCGGTATCGCCAAGTGCGTTCCATTTAGACATTTCGCGCATGAACGTGAGTCCTTCCGCTGCTTCTTTGGATGACTTTGCCTAAAACATTATTTACAAATTAATATTTTAGAGATCCGCATAACAATTTTATTTGAAACATTACTCCTAATAATTCTCTCAAATTAAAATTTGTTAAAATAATCTAATAATTACAAATATAATAATAATAGTTAATATGTCATCCTTATACAGTAAATGCAAAAAGTAACAACTTGTCCGTCTGTTACCTTTCACGCTTAAAATGCCGAACCCCACCCTTCACTTCCCTAAGGGCCAGAAACACGCTAGAGATTGCTCTACGATGTTGCGGCGGTTATCACTCAACATGAGGAGATCTTGCATCAGCTTAAGATTAAACTTACGGTGTTGGTAGTATAGAGGAGCTGCACTTTCCCGTCCGGCAAGGTGAGCACGGATATTCCCATGTTGGCCAGGGTGTGGATCTGCTTGGGGTCGCTGAGGGGGCGAAGTCTTGCGGGGGGTCGGGCCGCCGTTGTCCCGAGCAGCTGCCGCAGAGGCTTACGCACCTTCTCCGCCACCAGGGATGTGGTGCTCGGACACGTTCTATCGAGGGATAATGTGCCGTTTTAAGTTAGGTAGATAGATAGGTGTCCAACTTCGTGGTTTGTACACCACACAGGACAACTCATACAAAACATTTGCCAAAAAACAGTTACCGATATTTTGTTCGTATTAAATGTTTTTATTTAAAACATTTGCATCAATAACCTCACCTATCACCTTTCCAAATAACAACAACTAATTCGGAGCGGTGGTTATATAATGACAATATATTCTATCATTGTTTAATCCTTGTAATGCTATAATTAAGTTTTTATGTAATCGATAGGGCGAGCTTTTTCATACGGGTAAACAACAGAATGTCGCAAACGTGGCAAAAGAGTATGTACTGAATTCAGCCGTGTTGACGGAGTAAAGTGAGGTGAGTAGAAAAACTTAGTGTATGTGATGACTAGATTAGTATACAATTTACTTATTCACATAAAAATGCATGAAATGTATTTATTACAATAAATTATCTAATATTTTTTTCAAATTGGCACTCACATTCAAGTTTGCTCACTTGCTATCGTAGCGCCACGCTAATTGTGTGTCTTCCAACCTATACCCTACGATAGGTAAATAAATTTTGATCGACTAATTAACCTTTCCGGATCGGCGCGCTCCGGATCTCGCTGTACACTATTGATCGGCAAGCTTCCGGCAATTTCGCGGCATTTTCCCCGTGTGTATTATTTTACGTGTAGTTATAAAATGCTTATAACTAGGGTGATATGAGTGACTGTCACTGAAAGCTATTGAAACATGCTATAAGACCATGTATAAATTATTCATATTGTCTTTCTTTTTTTTTTCACACAGACTTTTCATTCGAAAAAAAGTGTAAAAATAGGTATATTTTAAAATAAATATTGTTATTATTGTTAATTACTTGTTTTATTTATTTCCTTTTATGTTTTTGTAATGAATAGTATATGTTAATTATAAAATAAAGCTTAAATCTCCACAAAGAACGATCTTCGTGTAAAGTCTTGATAACGACCGCTCGCTGCGCCGGCCGGGAACAAGTGGACACATAAGTGCTTTGTCCGTAAAGCTATGACGTCGAATATTGGTGGCCTTGAATCGTAACGGATCGAAATGTGTTTGGGAATTCACTCGTTCATAACTGCGTAGGCAAATAAACCATCTTGTACACCTAATAAGGGTGAAAACTGGATGAGGTAAAAAAGTGCCCCGCGGCACAGCCGCTCTCATTGTTTTTTGAATTACCAGTGCCCGCGGGCACGGCCGATGCGGAAAGGTTAAGCTCATAATTATGATGCGAACTTTGTGATATGGCAGTCTAGTCCAACTTTAAAGATAGGATATTTTTTTATTTCCAATCGTGGCCCTTAAGTATTATTATTTAATTTTTTTATAAAAACCAATTTGATCTTGCTATCTTTTTTCGGTTGCCATTGATCGCGACCCTGATATATCATCAGTAATACTTACTTCCTGTACTTATGCTCATCGAAGTCGTTGATGTTCAAGAAGGTCGCGTTCCCATCGCTCGCCAAAGACAACGGTAGAAAGTGCGCTTCCGTGGTAAAAACATAATCTTCCAGCTTTATAGGCATATCTGAGTCGTCAGCGAACAGCATATACAGATACTTGAACGTCTCAGCGAGTACGAACGAGTCCATCCGGTCTTCGTGTATCCTGGTTCGGACATCGTTGACGGCCGCATACCCGCAGGGAACCCTCGCGTGTTGCTGGAGAGCTTTGAGGGCGGCCTTGCCGACTTGGAGGTAGTGGTCGTCGTCAGTGGCGCGGTGGAGGAAGTACGTGGATTCGAGGAATTCGGGACGCAGTGGGTATTGGCCCCAGTGTACCTGTAACAAATAGGTTATGATTGATTAATTGTGTGTGTGGATTGATGCATAGAAGATGCACTATTCAATGACGTTTTATACATATGGACATATAATTCGCAGACTGACAGTGGAACGGCTGTGCTTAAAGACAATGTTAGCACACTTTTCTCCTTAGTGTCTACTGTGTGCTGTACCAAGTCTAAGTGAGCCTTAAAACAGAGCGGAAATAATACGTTAACGACGCAACAAAAGTTGGTGTGATTTATTACCGGTAAATTTATTTTATTTATATGAGATGGGTTGGCAAAAAGTTTCTTTATTAAAAATGGTACAATTATTGGACAAGTATTCACATGCTCTCTCTCTCCCGCTTGTAAGAATGAGACAGATGAAAGGACGCGACCAGCACACAGTGAGAAATGAAAACTATAGAGTCGCTCTTTTTTTTAAAGGCCCTGTGAACAGTGTTTTAAGGTCCTAGAAAGCTTCATCCATTCGAAAGGGCTTATCCAAAACTTAGATTTTGAATTGAACCGGTAGATTTCAAGAAATCTCTAAAAAACTAAGAAAAATAATTTATTAATTAGTGTTTTTTTTGAAATAAGTCTTAAACTACTTAACCGATCGATTCCAAAAACTAATCAGCTCTTAACATCAAAAAACCACGTCGATCGCCACCAAGCCAGTCAAAATCAGTTGATTCGTTCGTCAGTCATCGTTCACTAAAGAACCAGAATTACTTCAAAATTCCGGGTTCAATCAATTGAAACTCGAAGATTCGTTATGAGGCTCAAAACTCTGCGTCGCATGCCAATAATTGCGTGAAAATCAGTTCATTCATTCAAAATTTATTATCGTTTGAAATTTCAAAAAATAGTGTTATATTAATTTTTTCCAGCCAAAAGCTCGAAGAGCTCAAAAACATCGAACAGCTAACCCTTTCAGACAACAGAGCTCAAAACAAATCAAATTATATTTAAAAGCTCGAAGAGCTCACAATCGTCATAAATACAATTTGAAGCATCTAAGTATGGAATTAGCGGGGAGTTGTAGGGATGGCCATTACCTTTTCAGTTGCAGGGGCAACCGTTTTCCTAATTTTAAGTTAAATTACATTTAAAGAAACTTAGAATCATGATTTGCAATGTTATATAGAATATAGAGTCAGGCCGCCGTATTATGACGTTAGTGCGAACGGGCCAGACTCGGCACAGAAAACCGGTGTGAAGTAGCGGCCTGGCACCGCTATGTTTCGCATATTGAGAGAGAGAGTGTTGAGGACCGTAGCCCATCTCCTCCATCCCTGCGCCAGAATATATTAGCGGTCCTCAAAGAGATTTTAGCTAAGGAGGGTATTGGCTCTACGAGATTCCGAAAATCCCTCCCCGAGCTTATTCGTTCAGGCCACCCGCGGTTCTGGGGAGGGCACAGAACTGCACATATTCAAGTAAAAACGAAGCATTAACACCACAGCACCCCGCTCCACGCTTAATGTGGACGTTTCAGGGGAATCCACTCTAATTTAAACGCCGCGGCCGACCACCACCTTGAGTCGGCTCAGCCGGCCTTGTGTATACGGCAACGCACATATCTCGACCGAATGATTCATCATATTTAACGTACCCCGGGTACAAAAATGGGCATATTTGTATATACGTCAGAGAGGATATCTGCTGTCGCCATTTCGGCAATTTTGAGGATAGGGACCTGTTTACTCTCTAGCTGCGGGTGGATTTTGAGGACTGCGTCCGTATCTATGCGTCTGTCTACAGTTTCCATAATGTTAACGCAGAAACGGATAATCTGATCGTCTGCATTCAAGCGACAAACGAATTGACGACATGCGTAATCATATCCCTTCCGCTGAAATCGTAGTCTTTTGGGTGAATTCAACGTGCAAAACGCCAAAAGGCTTGGTTCTGTGTAATAATTTTGCATTGGCGTATGGTCTTTTCCAATTGGTTGGATCGCCAACGAAGCTCCCAGACGTGAATATCTACATGCCGTCCTTATTGGATCTTCTGCTGACTACTCATCCGGATAGTTATCATGTCTCTGTCGACGCCCCTCTCATAACTTCAAACCATAGCCTGGTCGGGAGTGTAGTGCCTATCGAACGGCCACGTGGCAGTTCACCAGCGACCCGCCTCGTTTGGCACTACAAATCCGCAGATTGTGATAGAATGCGTTCCTTTTTTGCATCTTACCTTTGGGGCAAGGACTTTTTCCTTTCGGATAATCCAAGTGCCTGTGCTGTTTATTATAAAATATTGATTATTAAAAATAATAAGGTTACCGAGTTCACGTTACCTGAAAGTCGGTGGTGAAAGCCTCGGGTATGAAGGTATGTCGTTGCATCACCTGGTACAGCATCTCGTGGGTCTCGACGGCCGGCCGCACGTCTCCTAGCAGCACCTGCAGCCCGGGCCAGAATGCGAACAACGCATCCATGAAGTTACGGGACTGCAAATGAGGCCTGGAACAACAAACACCTCGACATCACATTACTTATACTACGTGAAACGTGAATTATTTATCGCGGGAAAAACTTATTGTGTTACGTTGTTGGTCAGTGATTTTGAAAAGTAGGTGATTGTATTTAAAAAATGAAATGAAGTGAAGGCAATGAGTGTGATGAACTTTACTACTACTTTAACGCCACCAGAAATGCAAGACGCGCAAAAGAGCCGTTTAGTTTTAATTTGCACATTTTTTGAGAAAGTTCTATACAAACCTTCGCCACAAACGGGCATTGTCAAGTTTGACATATTATGCGTACACGTTGCTGTTGCGGCAGTTACGTAAAAATAAAGGGAAATGGCTTGATTGTATCAAATATTAGAGTTGATTGGATTTTGTTATATAAATTGATCTATATGGGATTCTAAAATAATGTGATATTTAAATAAAAAATATGACCCACAGGCTGGGGGTACCGAGTGAGAATCTTGGTAGGCGTAAACATTTGTATGATGAATATGGATGTTTTATGCTTTCAGTCTTAAGGTTACCTGTGCATATGTACCGCCAACATAATGGGACCTCTGCTAATGTACTTCATGATTGCATTATAGTGCCTGTTGAATCTTGCTAAGTATTTCTCGTCTCCAAGCAGAATGTACGCCTTGAGGCAATATTCATAGTATGAATCTATTCCAGCCCCCACCCCTGAGTCCTTTCGCACCCAGTCGCCGGAATGTATGTTAAACACTGTGCCCATTAGATCTGATGTCCTGGAGTTAAATAGATATATAAATATATATATTATATTATACATGTATGGAATAAATATTGTAAACTTTTTTCTTAAAAACTAACGAATCAATTTGGGTTTTGTGTCATCTGAACGGTCGCCTTTATAAATGTTTCCTTATTTATGTACTTGAATATTAAAGTATTATTAACCTTTCGAGAATCCGAGGGGCCGGAGTCACTACGTTTTACGCAAATCGACAAAATCAAAACGACCTCTTCCGATTTCTAGCCTTTTTTCTTTATTAGGTAGTGCTGTTTTCCTTTGTAAATATAATAGAATGAAAGTCAATAATTGGGTATGATTTTTAAACGAACAAATCATTGAGGTCATGCTATAATTTCCGAATGTCAAGGCGCAACGGGCAGTCATCGTCGAACGTCGAAGCGTACGATAGTTTTCGTGCTAAATGCGAATATTCAGTAAGTTGCTATTTTTTTAATACATCTTTATTATAAATATATAACATGCATCTCAATTTGAGTCACGATTAATCAGAAACTTTGAAGCGTCTTTCTTTTGTCTGTTTTTTATTTACTTGGTCATATATTGAAATATCTTTACTTTACTTGAAATATTATCGTAAAATATACTTCAGTGGTTATATTGTATCAATATAGTATAGTTATATATATGTATAATATATATTATATATATATATGATATTAAATATCATACACAAGCGATATTGCACTTCAAGGTCAAGGGTATCTGTCGACGCAAGTAGTATTCAATAACTTTTTTCCTTACTATAAGCATTCTTTTGCTATACGTAAAATAATACGCATAGATACGCACTCGCTCTCGATAAGTCACGAGCAAAAGTAGCGGGGTACTAAATCGACATTCAAACTATGAGATATATGGGTGGATAGCGAAGGGTTAAGATAAATATTATATCTTTAAACAAGCAATTCTATATATAATAAGAATCTCGGTAACGGCTCCAACGATTTTCATAAAATTTAGTATACAGGGGATTTCGGGGGCGACAAATCGATCTAGCTAGGTTTCAATTAAAAAAAATTGTAGTTGTATCCCTGTTTTAATGAGAAACAGCTAAAACGACATTAGAATACAAAGGTAATTTTTTTTTGTTGTTCAAGTTTTGTACATTGTTAAAAATCCGTGCAAGGCTCGGTCGTCCGGATATTATCCTTTATTTTATGTACTAATAATGTAGTACTGGTACTCTAATTGAAACTAACACGTAACTGTAAATATGAATCTCTTGTGGGATTTAGGTCCAAATAATTAATTCACTTAAACAATGGTATATACCTGTGTCGTATATTCCAGAGACCGTCCATAGCTCTATGCGCCTTCTGTTCGAAGATAGGGTTTCCAGTCAAGCGAGACAGCGCAGCCATCTCCAATATCATGGTACCAGCACAAGCTGTGCACGTTTCACTTGATTCTGATAATCCTTTTATTCCGTGACGAAGATTTACCTGAAAACATCAATGTAATCAATGGTGCATACATTTTGAGCACGCATAGCAGACATATGTTTCGAAATGAGAGCGCCAAAGACGTTAAAAATAAATTAATTTGAATTTAAAACTTTGATGATAATTGTGCTGGAGCTAGAACAGTTGGCCATCAAACTAATATCAAATATAATATAAGACAAAAACGTTATAAGGAATCTAATGATGATATATAATTTAATAAAACAAAGTATGTTTAATTTCTCTACGATCCCACGTGTTACTTATTACACATTGCTGTGAGTCGATATGACGAAATGCGCAGTAAATATGTGGCAAAAAAATGTTGGCTGAATATGCATTCGGTGTGGTCTCAGAGATGAAAAAAAAAATGTCATAATTGTAACATTGTATTATAACATGCGCAGATACAAATTGGGAATGGAATGTCATAAAGGACTACTTAATTTGCGCGTGTGTAAACAAAGCAATAATTGAAAATATTTCATTAGAAAAATTATTCTTATTTTATAAAAAAAAAACAGGCTCCATGTAACAATGTTGTGCGAAAAAACCGAAACGATTGGTAAAGAGCAGCCAGTATTAAACCCAACATTCTCCGTGGATCTATTACATTCTTTTCATTGTGGCTTTAACGGAAGGGTCATCACAATTTTACCAGTAGGAGGTTGAGGCAGGGCTCCCAGTAATGAGTATTTGTACGGGAAGTTTTTAATTAGCTGTCAACAAGACAGCATGAAACTATTATTAATTTAATTATGAACCGATCTATGGAGGTTCAAAACCTATTAGCGAAACAAAATACCAACAGATCATTCAATGATTTTCAAAATAACAATCACTTACTCTTCCATGGGGTATTTTAGTGGATGTGTTAAAAGCTGGGAGCAGTCTTCTACCCAAATCTTCAGCCATATCCAGGAGTTCACCATTATACCATTGTAAGGTTGGAATGTCGTGTTTTAGTGCCATCGCAAGCACGTGCGCCGACAGTAATCCACTGAAATAATTGCAATGTTTATGTCATAATGGTTAAACCTAGACTGGAATAGTGGATGGAGCACTGATAACAACCACATAGTTTCGTCGACTTACCCGAGCATCCGAATATTGGTTTCAAATACGGAGATTACTATATCATGATCGAAGCTAACATCTTTTATCACAAGTTTGAGGGCTCGACTAAACTCGGAGAAATCCCCCATCACAGCCAATGTATCTAAGCTGTCCACTAATGTCAAGGAAAAGCTGAAAATACATGACAATTATACTATATTATAACAAATGGTGCATAAGCAAACTTAAATCACATAGATAGTTCAGTCATTTAAGTACATTAAGTAATATACGAACATTCTGAAAATCAAAGTTGTCTCGCAAGCTAAGACTTCACAGATTTATTTAAAAAAAATACCAGTAATGTTATGATTGAATTTAGAATCACCAATCTTATATATATATGAAAATTTAATGTTTCCTCATTTACGTGATAAACTGTGAAATATTCTTTTCATATTGAAATGGAGTGTTGTGATATATAGAACTGAATTTCTGTGATAGCAATATACAATGTATTATTGGAATGTTTGTGTGCCGGGCTCTTGGTAGGTTCAATAAAACTAGTTATAGTCTAACCCCGGTCTTAATCTGCTGGATTAAGATTGGGAGAGTGTGATCTCTAGTTGTGTCCCTGAAAAATCCAAAGAAGCCAATATTGTGGAATTGTCCATAGAGAAAGTGAGTATTTAAGGATTCTATTTCAGGCCAGTAGAGATCATTTTGAAAGAGTTTCATAATTTTTGAATTATTTTCGAAAAATTTTCGATAGAACCACCATGATGATATAGTCCAAAATTTATTTTTGCCATAGTTTTACATATTTATGAGATTTCCATGTATATAGTCACTCATCACGATATCTCTGGAACCATTAGGCGTAGAGACTTGAAATTTGGGAGGATTATTGTTTTCGCCGAGTAGAGGTCAGCTAAGAACGGACTTTACGAAATTCCACTCGCAAGAGATTTTTTAAATATGAACAGAACAACGTCTGTCGGATCAGCTAGTTTAAAATAATTTTAGTATTAGTCTGATTTCATACATATATATTTTGTTGTATTATGTTAATAATTGTAGTAATATATAAAATTTTGTAATTTTGTTTTATAATGAAAGTGCATACAATGGACACAAAAAATGGTGATTTAACTTATTCTAACATATGAAATATACTGTGTAATACAGTGGAGTGCACACGACCTTCAAGAACTACAAGCTCTTATCTAAGTTTTTTTTGAAGAATGAGTACCAATTAACTAATTTTTAAATGGTATTTAGTCTAAATGTTTGTTTTGCTAAACAATTCTGTGTAAATTTCTTATGAATAATAATCATATCAGTTTCAGTCGACCAGATCAAAAACATTTCAAATGTGAATACGAGGGCTGCACTGAAAGTATCGGGAATGGAATATTTCCACTGTTCCTGTCATATTAAAATCTTTTTACTTGAAAACTCCTTGGCTTTAAGAATCGAATACCATTTCTTTATTTAAAAAAAGATTCTCTGTCTTGTCACAAGGTCTTGTCAAACTTGTTTAGTCGTTGAGAAAATGGAATTTACTCCAGATAATTCTAGAGCGATCATTTATTATGACTTTCGAAGTGGTTTAACACAAAAACAGTGTGTTGACCGGATGATTTCTACATTTGGTGATGAAGCCCCATCCAAAACTACAATTTATCGCTGGTTTGCTGAATTTCAACGTGGACGTGTCAAGCTTAGTGATGATCCCCGTCAAGGTCATCCAAAAACTGCAGTCACCAAAGAAAACGTTGATGCTGTGCGTAAGCTGATTGAAGAAGATCGACATGTGACATACCGCGAAATTCAGGGAACTTTAGACATTGGCATGAGTCAAATACAAATAATTTTGCATGAACAATTAGGTGTAAAAAAGTTGTTTTTCCCGATGGATACCGCATTTGCTCTGTGAAGAACAAAAAGCGGCTCACGTTACTTAGTGCGTCAGAACTCTCGAAAGATTCCACGCAGGATCCTCAAATGCTGTATACATCATCGTCTCAGGTGACGAATCCTGGATACACGCGTGCGAACCCGAAACAAAAACTAGTCACGAGTTTGGGTGTTCGAAGTCATCGTCCCTGTGCAGTGGCGGAATGGCTGGCTGCCAGAAGTTTCGTTGGATAGCCTTGGCGAGCGACCAGAACGCACGAGTTCCCGAGGGAAGGCGTGCAAGTCTCTCGCCAATTCTGCCAATGTGCTTCGACTTCGCGTCAGTAATAACTCTTTCCAAGGACCTGGAGGCATGATTGTAGTGTTTTGTTTCGCTGGAATTCACATCCATAGATACCAACGCATTGACCCAAGCCTGACAGCACTTCTGACAAAAGAATATTATAAATGACAAAACAATAGCTTATTGATAAAAGATCAGACCTTATAAAAACAACACCTAAAGATAGAAAAACTAGAAATGAACTTAGTAAAATATTTAAAGAAACAAATGATACCGACTCCTATGTTATAGAAATCAAAGAGCCGGAATTAATAACACACATAACACAAATGAAATTCAATAAAAGTCCTAGTCCGGATGGAATTACAAATGAAGCTATTAGAATAGTAATACCTGCCATAACAAATCGCCTTACTCGACTTTTCAACTTATTATTAAACACAGACCCATACCTTCGCAGTGGAGCATTACACAGTAGGTACTGTTATACAAAAAAGGAGACCCTCATAATATTAAAAATTATAGACCCATCAGTCACCAATAATGTATTTATAACTTGTTTGCATCTATAATACTAAGTCGGATCACAGAATTCATTGATGCCACATCGACCAATATACCATTTCCTCAAAAATGGATCATATATACATTTGGTCAAATAAATAATTGAAAAGTACAAATAATATAACATAGCCTTTGTGGACTACAGAAAAGCTTTCGAAAGTGTTAGCTACACAGCCATCTGGATTACTTTAAATAAACTAAAGGTCAACTCAAAATACATATAGGTACTAAAAATATATATATGAAAAGCATCTGCAAATTTAAATAAGAAGTTAAAGGAAAAGAAATCAGGATTCAAAGAGGAGCTAGACAAGGAGATCCCCTTTCTCCTAAATTATTTAAAGCTATACTAGAAGTGTTTAACAACATAAACTGGGTGAATAGAGTTTTACAGATCAACAACGACTTCTTTAGTCAAGTCTTTTAGATTTAAATAACTTTATTCTCATTAAGACCTATTGTCACTTGCATGAGAAATTAACATTTTAACAATTAAAGTAGGTAACAAACAATGATTTTGGTAGGTACAGAATGCAATACAATGTAAGGCAAATATATAAGACATAAAACAACCTACATATGTTATTGAAACATTTCATAATTAATCCCTTATTAATTTAGAGTTAATGACAAGCTTTGAGGGAGTTATCACAGTTTTAAGATTGTTTTTACTAAGATCATTGATCAAATTCCACATTTTTTTTTGGCTTTTTAATGCATTTCTGGAACTCCTCCTTATTGCAATGGCTGTCAAGGCTCTTTAATTCTTATATTCATGGACTAACTCTTCATTTTCAGGATCAGCTCATAACGCAGTCCAGCATAGATTTCTCTCTTGAATACTATTTTTAACGTTTTTCATTATCCATTCCTCTTTTGGTCAGTCAAGAAATCTAGTTTTATATTCCATGCTTGCCTCTAACTTGCACTTGTTGGTTATTTCATTCAAAAGAGATGTGAAAGGTGTTGGTCCAAGTTAGCTTCCTCTACTGCATTGTATAGTTTCTTATAATTTATAGCTTAACATTCCAGCTTTAGTTTCTTTTGCCGGTTCCATACATTTGCCGGTGATCTGACATGGAAGAGTTTATAAGTGATACATGGAAATGGTCATGTTTCAGATTTGTGCAAGCATGGTCTAATATTGATTTTTTGGTTACATTGGACCTAGTTAAATAACTACTTTCAACTTTATTTAGAATTTTATAACAAGATTCGTAAACTAGTTCTTTATATAGCTTTACTGATGTATTTGATTCTAATAGGTTGGTGTTGAAGTCTCCAAAAACCATAGCATTTTTGGATAGTCCTCCAAGAAACTTTTAAAGTCTGTGTATATTACTCCTACGTCTGAAGCGCAGTTCTGTAATCAGACCCATAAATAGTTATTACCATTTTTGTATAAGCACATTATCAAACTATGAATGTCATTATGAACGTACAGTTGAGACTCCTCCTATTTTGTCAGGTCTATAGTTGTTGTTACAACTACTGTGCGCACTATTGTGCGGAAATTTTTTGAATTGTAGTCTTTGTGCTTAATCGAGAGATTTTACCCAAGTTTCAGTTAGGAGGACAATATGGCTTTTTGCGGGCAGAGCCTGGAGGGTACATTTGAGTTCTTCTAGTTTTTCTTTTTTGCATATAGGTACTTCGTGCATTGGCATAGAAAAAATTTAGTTGTTTTGTGAGCCGTGAGGTCGCTATAATTAGTTATAATTTTGTAAGAAGTATAATTTAAATTTGAGTTATTTTTGAATGATAGTGGGAACTCCTTTTATATATTATGTTATGAAGCTAGTTTCACCTTGACCCAAACGTTTTTCTAGCTCTAGTTTTAGTTTATTGAGGTATTTTTATTGCTATGGTGTTTAATCTGAGTATATTTTATACCATCAGGTAGTGTCTCCTTGTTTCATAGTAGCTGTTTTGGAGTAAACTGTGAGTTATAGCAGATCTTAATACTCCTCGTTTTGTTTGAGTCATATTTGCCAAACTGGGATATTTTAATGAGATTTGGGCAGTCTTTGATGACTCGGGAAAGTATATCCCTTAATCTTGATTCATCATCAGATAATCGTGCTTTGCTGTCGGTATTCTTGGATTCTATGAGTCCAGCCATGATAATATTGTTTGCACATTTGCTGCGATCTTGTAGCTCCCATAGATAATGTTCAGTCGAATGCATGTCATTTGTGCATTGTGATGTGCTAGCTGAGTTTTTTAATGTTCAATAGCATGGTACTTGTGATTATTCAAGTCAAGTTAATTTTCCAACTCTTGGACCTTTGTTTTGATGTTATTTTGCTCTGCCATCAATATACTTATAGTTTTGCCAACAATATACTTAGTAATCTTTAATGAGAACCCAAAACAACTGGAAACTATGCTTAGTTGGTTACATGAAGCAAGTGCCAAAAAAGTTATGACAAATAGTCTATCAGTATCAACAAATACCGGATGACAAATACTGGACATTATAAAAGAATATATATGTATACCTAGGCAAGCTAATATCCTTAAATAAAATAAGGAATGAAGAGGAAATAAATGAAAAATAATAATAGAGTGGCAAATAAATCGAGCCTGGAAAACATATTGAAAGAAAAAGGAAAATATTTCAAATTTAGATATGAAGAAAATGGTAACGGAAAAAAGCTCAGACTTCATCAAACTATACTATATGGTTGCCAATCATGGAAATAGAAAGCATGTTAAAATAAAGGAAAATTAATAAAGTACACACTTAGTAGATAAGAAAGAAGACCACTACTACTATTATCTGATGCATAAAATCAAGCATTAAAACTAAAGTGGCAATGGGCCTAACACATCTCCAGACTAACAGACACTAGATGGACACATTCAAGCCACAATGTTTTTGGTAATATAATATAAAGCCTTTACCTTTATTTTTTATTTGGTGTGTGTGTATTCATGTATCTACTGCAGTCACATATAAATATTATGTAAAGCAGATCTTTAAAAGAGTAACAATAAGTTTGATTGGCTCAACTTATCCAATATACTAGCATATAGGCCACCTGACAGCCCAATAATATGTGACAAATTACAATTAAATGTGTGTGTTAGCTATTTGTTTAATATTGAAAATATGAAGGAGCTAATGCTAAGTGTCATTGACTTTTTACAACTCGTCAATCAAAGTTGGTTACAGTTACAATAGATTCACTTACCTTTTCTATCATACTGCATCTTTATTAGAGATGTTCTTCTCTCTCTCATACTTTCCTATATAAGTATATAAATATTTTTTTGATTTGAGTTGCAAAAAATACAACGACGTTGAGCATACATCAATCAGCAAATGAATGCAAATGGTGTCATAACATTAGCTACACACTGTGTTGTATGCATTAAAGTACATTTTTGTAACTAGGTTTAAATTTATCACGAATCATTCTGTCATATTAATAAACACAGTGAAAAGTTACTCCAAGTATATAATTACTGCTCCCTGTCATTAAATTCTGTAGCATAAAAGACAAAAAGTTTTAAATTTGAAATAACTTCACTGTGTGTTTATTGATAACACAGATTATGTTTCAGATTTAGAAACCACTTACTTTCCCAGAACATCATCCAGATCACCACGAGTGGGTGTGACACCTCTCAATCTACCCTTGCAGCTGAGTGGCATTAATTCATCTGCTGGATATGCATTGTCCATGTATGCATGATATGCATGGTAGAACATATGGCGGGATTCTTCTCTATTAAAAAAAATATTATGACTAAAGAATAATTGAATTAGTTTTGGAGCTCCTTTAGCCTTACTTACTTTCCCTAGTTAATTTCATTTCGTTTTAATTTCATGCTAAAATTACTATGGTCCGCTTGATAGCTGGTGAATAATAGAGTCTAGTGAGATTATGCACTTACTGTTGTATAAATTTTTCTTTACTTTGTACCTATTAAATTAACATTTTGTATACGTAGGTCAACCACACTGCTCTATATAAACAAAATGCTACATATTAATTGTATATTAAAAACTGAAGCAAAGTAAACACGTCGTACCTTAAATTAATTCTCTCTTCTTTAGTCATACGCTGAACAGTTTCTTCTTCTGTACTCACACAAATTATTGCTAAAACGAAAACTAATAACGTACGATAACAAGACATTATCATCACTATTTTTTAGAATGGGGACACAAATATTGCTATATTATTCGTAGATTGAATACTATTTGATAAGATAAACAAAAAAAAACTTTTCGTGGATATGGTTTCTTTTTAGTTTTACATTGCATATAATAAATTGAAGGCTTTAAAGATAAAGATAGAATAAAAATATTTATTAAATCATGAACACAGAACACTATTACTAACCCCTATCCCTATTGAACTCAATAAAATATCAGACATTTGACATCTGTTATACTGTTAGGTTACGTCTGACGTGTACGAAACATTATTTTATAAGATTTTATGGCCCAGTAACGAGACCCTTAGACCGACTTATTTTCGGGGTACGATGCTTTCTCTCAAACCCCATAGAGTCAGATAGATAGTCACTTATCAAAGAGAATGCACAGCTACGGTGGGTCCATTGAATTATTAAGACGAAGAATTAATTAATAAAAAGAAGAATTTAACGGGTAAAAACAATCGCATGAAGCTTTCATACATTAATGGCCATTATATACATAAAAACACTGGTCCTTGTTTCAAATTCAAATTCAAGTCAAAAACACTTTATTCATGTAGGTCACGGAAATGAGACTTATAAATGTAAAAAAATATATAAATATTGTTTCTTATTGAATTTACCGCTACTTCGTATGAGCTAATGAGAAGAAGTATCAAGAAACTCATTGCCACTCTTTTAAGTTAAGATTTACATTTTAATTGTTTCACAAATCATTTCAATTACAATATATGCAAAGTGACGCAACAAAAATACTCAAATGTCAAAAACTGAGAGGCTTACACGAGTAAGTCAAAAACAGAAAAAAAAAGTAAATTAATACTTATAAACACAAGAGTTATAGAATATAGTAGATGCATCAATTCACACATACCGTAAATAAATAGAGGCATTATATGAGCATTTTATAAAATAAAATATATAATAACTTTAAAGGAAATAATAATAATAAAAAACACATCAAGCAGACCTCGGTAACAAGATCATCCAGCCACTACGAGTAGCACCCGTTCACGAGCATGACGCATGGACCAGCCATCGCCTCCCTCGACCATATTTTAGGGAAGGGAACGACCCGCCCCACGTCGCCGCCACAAGCAGAGGCATTTAAGCAAGCATGACGATACCTGTCACGAGAAATCTACCGAAAAACAAAAAAATGTTCATGTAAATATTATGCAGTACTTAGTAAATGCCTCTACTTACAATTTTGTTTCAATTTACATAAGCTAATATAGTATATAGTAATTATTATTATTATTCTTATTAAAATTGATTAAAAAACAGAAACAATATTAATATTTAAATTATATAACTATAATGACATTTATCAAACTGAGAAAGACATGTAACAGCCCAGTAGTTCAGTCCCAAGGGTTCTTTAGGTCCAGATATTCAGATATTTCATAGTATCCTTTTGTATACAACTTTTTCTTTATTTTTTGTGTTTTCATGTTCATCAGTGTTTCATTTGAACTTACTAAAGATTTTACAGCATCCAACTGCAATCCTAAGAACAGTCCAAAAATCCTGAGATCTCAGGACAAATCCTAAAAAATAAGGTAACCAGACCTGAGAAGAACGGGCTCAAGAAAGTCAGTGGGAGAAGAAAGAGTTTTTTAAATATGGATTCTATTATGATTTTGAAATACGAATTACAATTTAATATCGTACATTAAAAAATAATAATTAAAGAGCCTGTGGGTGTTCGCTCAATTCCCAGTCTGTTTAAGCAAATCCTTAATGTTATAATAACCACACAAACTTCTCACACTTTTAAGACTACATCATTAATTAATTCATTGATATATACGTACTTAATATAAACATAGTTTTTTGAAAAGTAACAGTGGGCAGGTCACATTCTTATTTTGACCGCTCCTGCAAAAGAGCCTCTCACCGAAAGCAGAATTTTGCTATCAGTCATGGTTATTGACCCAAGTGGGATCTGAGGATGAAAATATCAGCGAACCTAAAAAAAGGCTACAATCACGCCTCCAAGCCCTTCAATAGAGTTATTACTGAGGCGAAGCGAAGAAATAGGCGGAATTATCGATAGACTTGTACGCCTTTCCTCGGGAACTTGTATGTTCTGGCCAGGGCTGTCCAAGAAAATTTCAGCCAACCTGCCATTCCGCAACTGCAAAGTGATGATAAATCACTAGCCCATGTCACGAAAAACTCCCTTTTTGGATCCAACTTGACTCTGGATGACTAAGGTGCACCACCACCACTAATTCCACGATGCAACTCATAGCGGAGGTAAAATCCCGCAATGCGCCATGCTTATGGCACTTTCCACCTTGGAAATTTATAAGTATAGGGGACCCGATGATATTTCCCTGATAGTGCTGCGGACATGTACTTTGGAGCTATCGCCAGAACTTACCCATCTTTTGCGGCTCTCTTACGCATCATTCGCGCCCGAAAATTATGGGATGTGCCTTAATTGTACTTGAACCCTAAGAAACGTGTATACTTGGATCGATGTTAGAGGCATTGGTGGAGAGTTTAGACATAGCGAAGACCTTCAATCGGGTATTGAACAAAGTGCTTAAAGCGAAATTGCAATCCTATGGGCTACCTGAGAGTTTTTCGCCTGATCGGAGCATCAAAGTTGTTATCAAAGGTGCATACTATGACTTAAAACCCATAAACGCTGGTGTCCCACAACGCTGCGAGCTATCCCCTACACTATTTTTACTGCATACTAATGAAATGCTGCAGATTAGCGGTATTCACTGCTATGAATACGACAGCACAGATTATGCCACAAACACCGGCCAAGCTAACATATTCTCACATAATTCGGTCAACGAGGCCCGGAACAATTGTTTGTTTGTAATCAAATCTATATTTTAATTTTACACGATAGATATATACTTACATGAATGTTTTGGTGTAGTTGTAGTAAGCTATTCGCAAGGGGTCCCATATAGCTGAAGCATATTCTGGCGATGACCTGAATAATTATTGGAAAAGTGTTATGCAGCTAGAGATATTATGCACTTTTTTGTAACTCTGTAAAGTGTACACGACAGATTTGTAAAGCAGTTTATATTTTCTTAAGTGTCGTGATAATAATTATAAGAAGTGTTAAATAAGTTTTATAAAATCAATAACTATTGTATTCATAGCTATTAATGTTCTATAATGTTTTATAATTGTCTTATAATTATCACAGGGAATGTGTTGAATTAGGTAGAATGATGCAATAAAGATACGATGCTATGTAGTTTCATTTACACCTAATTTAGAAGTGCAGCATTAATGTAATTTAGTGCTTGTGTATGTATATATAGTTAAATTTAATTAGAAAGGAATAATAGAGTCTGCACATAGTTGTTTAGCGGTCAGAAAGATCTAGTAAGATTCTAATAGCATTCCAATTAGATCCTCATAAGATTGTAAGTTTTATAGATGTAAATAGATATTTTATGTATTTATAACGATGTTAGCTTAGTAATAAGCTTAGCATTCGATTGCTCCCGTGCTCCCGAAAGACTGAGGGAGGGCGTCCGTACATATTTATACTCATGAGGTGCGGGGCAGGGGCCTTATAAATATGCGGGAAGTGAAATTCCGCCGCCATATCGAAACCGCACGTGAACAGGTGATCACCTCACCCTTTCACGATGTAGTAAAGTATGTGTTTTCATTATCCCCGTTCCTGGGTAGTTCTCTCTTGTGCATATCCGGATCCGGCGTCGCGTTCAATTTGGTCCATTCGTAGCCGGATTTACTAGGCGCGTCGCGTTCATAAAGTAAACCTGAAACTTGTAAGGAATATTGTAACTCTGATAGGAAATCTAGCTTTGAAGAAATTCTTTTAATATGTATTTCAAATGTTAATTTCGAGTCAAACCATAATCCTCACGAATAACAGTTACTCTTTAAAGGTATTGGTTCATTAGTTTATAAAAAAAGGAAATTAATTCTCGTTTGTTAGAGAAAGTTATGACTTTACACTTATAAGAAGCCAAAGCCAACTTTTTGATGCTCCAGTACATAGTAAATATGTTGCGATCGTCCTGTAGTAATTGGCAATCCGTTTTGATTAATTGCTGTAGTGGCTAGTCCTCCCTATCAGAAATTTGGGTTAAAACTTAGTATCCCGTAGTACGAATTATGAGGTAAAAAATATTGTTTTTGATAGAGCTTTAGTCCCCTATTATAATGCTACCGTTCAAATCTAATTTCAAGGTAAAGCACCGTTCCAGAGAAAAAAGCATTATAACTTAACCTGAAATTATGAAATTTTTAAGGGTTGGGACATATTTATGGGGAGGAAAGAAAGGGAATCGCCTAGTATTTGTTTCTGGCACTCGCCAGCTGCAACCGCAGCCTGCTACGCTCAGCTCGTGCGTTGTTTTAATTGTTCTAACATAACCTCACCTAACCAAATTTTATAAATTGTAGTTGATAGAGATTTGGTCCACGATTAAAGTGCTACTAATCTTATTACAATGCACAGTTTTCAAGAAAATAACAAAAAAAAATTACAACCTCTAAACGGGTAAAACACATAAATAAAACACAAAACATACATTTGAATAGGTAATTTAAAAAATTAGACAAATGTGTTATGATAAGTATTTTAATACATAAAGGAATCATAAAATTAAAGAAACCACTTTCCGACTGAAGGACCTTGCATCCAAGGTCATGGAATTAATAAGTAAATAAAAATTCACAGAAGGGAGATGTTGATAAAGTTTTAGCAGACGATTAATTAAATGTTATTCATCCGATAATCGGACGACTAACTAATTTTATTCGTCCGCTTAGCAAACGACTAGATACTTCGAGTGAATTGTATTGAAAAATGTATTGGAAGGTTTATGTGAATCTGCATGAAGACAGTCAGAGGGCTCCCGGATCAATAGGTGCATTAATTTAAACAAACAGCATAAATTGCTCTTAATGGCTTAGTATTATTGCTCTCAGCTTCTTACCATTGTTTCCAGAGTCGTAAATAGAATTCATTAAAAACAGTAAAGTCCTCCCTGCAAACGTCTATTTTAAAAACAATAGCTAGATATACTCTTCGTTTAGTTATCTTTATTCTGTCAGTGTCGCTTGCTATATACCTCTACAGTGCGTTCACAGTTATTTTACCTCTAGCCGTTAGGTTAGCTAACCTGAGCGTTATATTGCCATATTTATCTTCTATGACTCCCTCAAACGACAAGTAAAATTTTACGGTATTGATGAAATTTTTTTTCTTACAACGATTTGAACGTAAAGTTTGTAATAAGATCTTTTGTTATCGGGACGGTTGAACGCATTTAAATTTATATTTGGAGTCATTACAGAAATTTGCTTACCAAATTTTAATTTTTGTTATGTAAAGGTTAATTTTCAATAATAATTACATCAGTGTGATATATTTATTATTATAGTCTATTTTTCCTAACTTCCTAACAAATGTGGCGTACAGAGAACCAGCTCGTACCAAGAGATAATTCGTACAGATCGGGATCATCGTACGCATTGTTAGGATGGACGCGCTGGTGGCCTTTTTAAAAAGACACTTTTTGACTCCCGAACTACTTTAATTTCCACACACAATTTTATACAGAACTTAATCACAAGACCGAGTGTAGCCATCTCTCCGCACCGGGTGGCGGCTATCGCTTTTATATAAAACTAATATGATAACTCGGCAATATACCTCATATGAAATTTGTTCATAACAGCATGAACGGTTGAACTTAATGGTTTTTATGCAGTGAATGAATAATATCGGGTAGAAGAGCAGAAATAATACAAGTTATTTTAATAGTTTTATTATTCGGATTCCGATGATGAAAAATATACCTATCTAATAATATTATTTATACCTATCTTATTATATTAATTTCCGTTCGTTTTGTTATTTAATGTAAGACCTTTATATATATTTAAGAATATACCTATCTAATAATATTATTTTAAAATAAAAAACTATTAAGTGATCGGGAGATTTCCGTCAGGAGCGAAGTTCGTTATTCCAATTTAATAAACTTTTCAGTAAGATACGAAATGATAATAATTACAATATGAAAATAACTCAAAAAGCATTTTTTCGTAGGTAGGTATAATTTTCCATAATGTAGTACGATCTCCACGAAAATTTATATCAATTTTTAACTCTGCTAAGAGCTTCCCCAAAGTCGGTACCTCCTTTCTGACGGTATACATTTCAAGTATTTCATTTCGAACTGCACACAGATCAAAATCATGCAAAATAATCCCAAAGTGTTTCCTAAAGTTTCATCCAAAATATTTGTTTTTCTTGGATGCGTTTTTTTAAGGGCGTAGAATTTTTTTGAAAAGTGGATGCAGCAACTTCGCCTTCTTTAGTTATGGTGCTTACGGTTTTTTCAGATATTCCTGAAACAGGAAAAAAGTTTTATTTTATAAAGCCTATTTTACTTTAAATTAAAAATAGCTGTGTATATATGTAGAGAGTACTCGCAAGAACAACAACAAGCAGTCTAACATTTATGGTGAGAACAAATCAAAGTTGACGCGACAGAAATTATCTACTGATGACGCTAGGACATCAAGTTTCCACTAAAATTGGGAAAAATACTAAAGATGGGTAACCCTAATTTACATACTCGTCATGGCGGCAACTCGTTGACGAACATTTCCAAATGGAAAGGAGCATTATTTTCTCTTTCTGTTTCACAGAAATCACGCACCGATAGTATAATATTTCTTCCGCTACATTGAATTCGTTTCGGCATGCTAACAGATGAAATATCATAAATATGAAAGAAAAACGCTAGGAACTTCACAGAACGACTCGACAGGAACACCAACATAAAGAAAACATATAATGACTTCTGTCAGAGGTAAAATAACTGTGAACGGACTGTAGTGAGTCTAGTGAAGGACTAACTATAGAGTATCCACCTAGTACCTATTCTTTCATCTTTGCAGTTTGCAGTGGTCAAAGAGAATTTAAACACTACGTTCAGCAGTGGTTTTATTTGTCGTCTCCCGCCTGGGTTGTGTTCGATTCAATTTGAAAATCAATACAATATCTTCGCGATGTCATTATATTACTGAGTTTTATTATATGCAAAAAATTATTATAAACGTTCTGTTGCAGATAAATAAAATCTAGTCAAATATGGCTTGCCATTCCAGTGAAATAATTTTATCATATATTTTTATTAATTAGTTACAATGAGATGCGAGGGTGTAGACTGATGTATTAAATTAATAGTAGTAAGTGGTTTACGGTTTACATGATGCGGTTTCATAGACGTTGTGGTGATAGAGTTACATTATTACATGACAACAAAACGGCTGTACGAAACTTTGTGGAATTTAATCATGGATTAATTTTGAGTGCAGAACCTTTACAAGATGATATTATATTTGAAGTGACCATCGATCGAAAGGTGAGATGGCTTATTACGAATTTTGATTAACCAATAAATAATAGGTAAGTTCATACTCATTACATTATATAAAATATGAGCTGTAATACCTTCTGCTACTGCTAGGGCTTTTGCTCATGTCAATTTCCTTTGAGTGTGTCTATGGAGTATGTAGTACAGAGACTGTAGTTTCACAAATCTATTCCGCTATACAAAGGTGGTTTTATAGATGTTTACAATAAATGTAACCAAAGTCTGAAGTTATGTAAATAACTTATTGTTCTATTTCTTCATTTTAAGTAATAAGAGGACAATGAAGCAAATGGAATCACACTCTCTTGCAACACATATCTAGAAGCACTGTGCAATGAAACTGAGTTTGTTTGTATGTGGATGGAAGTTCTCTGCTGAACGATTCTATTAGGCCCCAATTGAGCTATTTTAGAAAAACTGAATTTCTAATAATTTAAGTAGTTCTGCATTGAAAACTATTTTACAGAAGTGCACTAGACCACAGTCAATTGTAATTCTTCATATTGGCTGGACCTGTATTTTGTCTGAAGTGTTGTAATGTTGTTTAATCAATTCTTTTTCAATATCCAATATTATTGACAAATGTGTTTCTCTTTGTCTACAACAAGGTATGTGGCTCTTTTTAGCACATAAACATTAGGTAATACCTCTCGGTGTCAAAATAGTTTTTAATAAACAACTCATAAAAACTAACATAACAGCCATATTGGTGGATCTACTTCGGAGAGACAGTCTGAATCCACCGCCCTCAAAGCTATGTGTAGTGGAGAGGAAAACTTATCTGGATTGACCTAGGTATAGAATAAATGAAAAACTTAGCTACCTGTGATACAATGATATGGTGATCATAAAAACTACCTAAAAACATTACTGGCAATATTGCATGATAGAAAAATATAAGCAATAATATAATATGATAAAATTAATTATGAATAAGTTATAATTCCAAAACACATTTTAAGTAGTGAATGGTGAAGTTATTGAAAATCTGAAATCATTTATTTACTAAAAAAGTTCATTGATTGCTACAGGCTGGCTTTAATATCATATTTTTATGGTGATTCACATAATTTGTATTATACTGATGTCTGTGATTCATTAAATTCATTCAGTATTCTGCAGATTATTTCTACTATTCCTTTATAGATGGATGCTTTACTTTTGATAACTGTCATTCCTTCAACCATTTAATTCAATAATATTGCAATATCTATATCTTTTAAGTGCTTTTACTTTTTTATTTTAGTCATAGGCTTTTACTATCAGACAAGGTCAATCATATGTTAAAGATGGATGTTTTAGTAGATATTTTACTAGTCAAACTTCTCAGTAAAACACAATAATTACTGTATATGAAAGAAATTTCAAATCAAAGAGACAAGCAATAAGATATCTCTATATTTGAGGGCTATTTCGGGATTGAAAAGTGTGGGAAATCTAGACAATCTATGTGTGACAACAAAAAATTTTGATCAATTGGATAGATTCAAGGTTATTTACTGCTTAGAATTTAAAAGGGGATGGATAACATTTTACCAAAAACTTTTGCCTTTGGTAATAAAATTCACAGTTCTGGTAAAAAAAGCAATGACTAAATTAAAAGAAGAAAAACTTCTTTTTGCAGTTAGTAATTAAGTACAAATATATTCTTCAGCTTTACATTATTTATAAAGAATTAGTAGATATCAAGCTGGGCACATCCAATATACTAATGTCTCCATCAGAAGTTAGAGTGGTATGTTAAGGATGTCTCTCATTGACAAATGCTTTCCAAAATGGAGGCCCAGATTATCAAAATTATAGCACATAATTTGGGCTGTAGACTCAATACTCCAAGTTAACTAAAAAAAATTATTCCAGTAGCAAATCTAAATACAGTCAATGGACACCAATATGCTGCCTGACTTACTGAACTTTTTTAATATGAATGACCCATTTCAATGGCATCTACATGTCTTTCTATGATATATTGACTGATCAGACTGATCACATTACAGTTATAAGAGTGTATACTAGTTACTCTTTATACAAAACCACTTAATCATCACCATCAGCCGGAAGATGTCTATTGCTTGACAAAGGCCTCCACCAAAGATTTCCACGCCAATCGGACCTGTGCTGTCCTCATCCAACATAATCTGGACCAGATCATCGGTCCATCTTGTGGGGGGCCTACCAACACTGTGTCTTCCGGTACATGTTTGCCATTCGGGGACTTTACTGCCCCAGCAGCCAAAACAAAACCACTTACTAGCATATAAAAATTGTAAAGGAATAGTATGACAAAATGCTGATGAAATAAATAAGAGTAATGAGCAATTTAAAACATACAATACAGTTCATCCTGATTCATTAACACAGTCATAATATAACATTAACTTATAATCATGATTCTTGATTAAGAACACTCCTTAGAATATGGCACTAAGCCAATATCATAATGAATTTCTAGATAGTTTTCTTTGTATTCATAAATAAATACATGTTGATAGTTTTAATGCAACACTTAAATGTAATTCTGTATAGGTCAATGTGTGGAATGGCAGCCTTGAAATTGGTGTCACCACACTGGACCCAGAATACATAGAGCTGCCAGCCACGGTGACTAAGCTACGAAATACAGCTTGGGTATGTTGTTTTAATATAAATATTGTTGCAACTTATAAGTTGATTTATAATAATAGATTGGAAAAAATATTTTCACATATTATGTTAGTTATGTATATTAGAAGAGGTGGAGCAAGATCGACATATCAGTAGTAGGAATATAGTGGAGAACTGGTAATTTACCACTTAAATAGTTTTGATCCATTTGAAAAGAGCTAGGTACAAAAGGGGTTCGACATTTGGGTTCCAAATGAGGTCACTAAAAGAAATGTAATTACCCGTGTACTCATTTGCGATTATTAATCAAGATGTTATGTAACCGAACTGTTTCTGAACAGATAATTATTAAGAGCAAAATTAAAATAATATACATTTTTGCCTGTCAATATATTCTTGATAATGTTATGTATGTACATAGGTCATAGGCACATAAGTAGATTTTCTAGAAAATGTTCAAAACGAATATATAACGATATTCAAAAGAATGTAAACTGTACTCGGCCAAACTATGTAAAAATTTTATGGGACCAAATGGCATCTATTTCGCATCGAACAAAAGAAGAATTACGTACATCGGATCATAAATCTCAGAGACCGAAAAAAATATCGATCGAATTGATAACCTCCTCCTTTTTGAAGTCGGTTAAAAAGGATATGTGTTGTCGTGAGCTGTAACTACAGCGAGGGAGATGAGATGATGATATGATTAAGAATAATTCTCGGTGAGCACCAAAACACGGGAAGCATCGATGATATAAAGCACATGACCTGTATCATGTGCTGCGATAAAAATAATTGGATCAATGAAATCGCTTGTCATACTGAATCTCGGTACAGGCAAATACCTACATGCAGGATGTAAGAAGAAGACAAACCAAATGGTGATAACAGAGGTTGGCATTACATACTAGAAACAACTAGTTTAATTGGTAAAGTAATAGTCCTTTTTCAGACGATTTTGACGAAAATTTCGTATTGTTACGAAGGTCATGTTGGATGTCGAAAAAACGCGAGTTTTTTTAAAGATATAATGATATAATGTTATAGATATCGCAGACACACTGTATGATTTTGCATTTCACACAAGTCGTCCGTATACAAACGCTCCCCGTTATGAAATATGCCTTCGGCAAAATGTAAATTGAATTGTCATTATATAATATGCGGCAATATTTAATGGACAATTCAAACGCCGCTGTTTGAAAACTGCCGCGGCAAACTGAAGCATATAAGTATATTGACGACCCCTACCTATAGCTCAGTGGTTAGTGACCCTGCCTACTGAGCTAGACGTCACGCGTGTCGCTGCTGATCAAAACAAGAAATCATGGCGTGGAAAAAAAATATTAAATACAGTCCAAATTCCAGAAAAATACAGTAATTTTAAACATATTTATCATCGTGAATCAAGAAAAACCATGGACAAATGAGAAAGCATTTGAAGTTATTCGACACGTCGAAAACGATTTAGTGTTCCTGGAATCTGGTACTCGTAGGACTCCTGCCGAATATTATTGGTACAAAAAGTATGTCATATTGAGTACTGGCGATGTGGACTATCTTATTCTAAAAAAGGATAACCCTGAGAGATCAACAGTCCGTGTAATGCCTTTAGAAGAATAATATGACATACTATTAAATATTAATACAGTCTTTTTTTGTCTTTCTAAAAAGAATGTTTTTATGGGACGAGATGTCAACTCGTTGATTTGCTATAACAACAAGTCTTGCAAGTTTAAATAAAGTGGCCTTTTATGAAATATAAATATCATACTATGAATCGTATTAGTACAATAAATGAGAAACCAGCACATATTCAAGTTATTATTTATTTAATTCTATATAAAACAAATTATTTATTTTAATTTTCATATTCTACAAAGCATACATTGGGCGTGTAATAATTATAACTAAAATAAAAAACACATAATAATTATGTTTTATTTATAATGTATTTTCAATATATATACTATTAGCTTGATAAACCACTAACTACACTCAGTAACCTCACAATGTAAACCAAATAATTGTTAAAAATAATAATTATTTAATTACCAATAATAAAAAAAGCCTTCTATTTCTTACAGCTTATAAAACATGAAGTTAGATTAGATTAAGTTAGCTTACTTACATACAATTATTAGTTTTGTTAGTAATTAAGTTTGGTTCCTAAATTTACTTGTGTTAGTTTTTCCTTAATCCTATACTATTATTCTTCATTCTGTAAGAACTCCTCTGTAGGTTAAGGCCTCCTCCAAAGATAGCCAGTCCTCTCTAGATTGGGCTACTTGAATCCAGTTGGGGCCAGTACCAATAATTACTATTAAATTCATATTGAAAATTATTACGTTTTAATTGAATATACTAAACACAGCGACACATCAGCGAAGAGCAGCTGACTGTATCTTTCTCGCTCGTGTACGTTCGGTGATTAGAGTTCCGAGATTCGAGACATATTCGAATAATCTGTGAGCGGTGCGCCACAAGAAGTATTCAATTCAAAAATATGTGATGATAGAATCTGAGAGTAAGAAAAAGAGAGTGAACTCCTTAAAATGTATATAATATATAGGTATAAAGCGTTTTTGGTTTTTCATCAACAAACAAGCATACGGAGAGAATAATTTTGTGAAGTGGAACTTATGAAGAATATCAGAAATGGACACCGGAATATGTATAGGCGAGAATTTAAAGTTTGGTGATAAGATATTTATGCGACTATAAAAAATTCAAAGGGAATCTAAAAATGTAGTGTGTAAGTATCATGTATCATCGAACTGGTGATGTAGCTGGTAGGTGGGCATCGGAATATGTATATTTCATACATTAAAAACGAAAAAACAAATAATGGGATGAGCCACGACATGCAACCCAGACACCGTACATACACGACAACAATTAACAATTCTATAGTTTTCTCAACAGGGGGCCTACACCTAACATCGATATTCGATAAATCGTCGCATTAGTCGTGTCGAATCCTACTCTTAGTTACATCGTAATCAATGTCAAAACGATGATTGAACGAACGTAACATTATTCGATATTATCGGTCCTAACCCTACTCTTAGTTGAAAATGTCAGAGATGAATATTCGAATTTCACAAATAATCAAACGTCACTTTTACGATAATCTCAACGACACCTTCTAGGCTGTCGATGCTATTATCGTTTCAAGTTATATAGATATATTTGCCATACAATATACATACTTAATAAATATTATTGAAATAATTATATGTGATTTACTATTCAACAGGAATTTTTTACTACTAAGTCATTTAAGTCATTTTGTTGATCGTTTATGCGTAGATATAATGCAAATGGCCGCCTGTGAAATAGGAAGTCGACCAGAAGGGTTGAGTTACTTTTTTTTACATTTTATTATCCGCAAGTTTTGAATTATTTATTCAATTTTAAATGTTCATATTATATTCATTAAATACTTTTTTAACATTTACATTATGTGTAAATGAAACCAAATGGGTTGTGCAGAGTCTGGCATGGTCCTTAGCGCCTAAACTATGTTTTGAGTTTTGACATTTAACAGCGACATAGCACAGATAATGTTTAAGTTTGAACATATTTCATTCACATTAACATCGTAAAAAAATCAAAATATTGGTCTATGGTAACGATAAACGATAAAAAATTCGAACATTTGTTAGAGTAGGATAGTTGCGATATATTCGTATCGTTCCGAATGTATCGTTGTCGATTTTGCGAGTAGACCTCCAGATATGTAACCACTCCACGTGTACCTAACACGAGATACAGTAAGACAGGTATTGTAATTAGTGAAATAGCTTATGAAACTAAGCTTTTGAAACTAAGCTTTTGAAACTGTTTATGGGATGGTCATGACAAAAAATACCTTTATACATATTTTCGGTGCATAGGCAAACTACTAAGAATAAACTGTACTTCGTAGAACAAATAAAAAGTTTACTGAAAAGTATGAAGACATGAGTTTGATCGGAGATGTGAATGTAGATTTATTAGAAGCCAAATTACATGCAAACCTGATTAGTTGCAAAAATATGTCGTGGAACACGGCTTGCTATGTGCTATACCTACCAAAGAGGTGACCCGTAAAGCGATAATGGACGGACGTATCGGCCAGTCATGCGTCGATCACGCTTGGCTGCGAGCGGGTGAGCGGAGACTGCACTGATGACATCTTTCTTAATTATTAGTGCGGTGTCTCGGATCACAATCTGACCTTAATCGTGAGTTAAACAAGTGCAAGAAGTACAGGTACTGTAAAAAGTCTGTGTTATGTGATACATTATTTCACGATAAATTATTTAGTTACGATTCTCAGATTTAGATTTTAGGTATGAATTTGAGCAGAAACGAAGGTTACGGGATTAATAGAATGAGGGCTCAAAGCGATAAGTTCATAGCAAATGATAGGGCGTAAATCCAAGATCTAAAAAAGGCAATTATATGACCGTTACTGGTGGAAGCCAACACACCAATTGCAGACGAAGACCGATATACTAACGTGCGACGATACCAAGACTTGAAGTTATTAGTAGTACTGATGGCCAATCTCAAAAATGTGAAATGTCGGGCGTGAAATGATCAAACTTTTTAACTTGGCAAATATGTTTCAAATAAGAATACAACTTGTAACTATATTTTATGGCAAAAATAGTTATATATAAAACTCTTGAAACCAAAGCCATTCGCTTAAGCCTAATGATTATAGTGACACAGCGAGATTGGTTTATTTCAGTTAGGGGATAGCAGCTGAAAGGCAATGGATTCGAGATATGGTGTTGGAGATGAATGTTAAGAATACCTTCTGAATAGTTCCTGAACCACCTCCGAAAAAATAATCGCTTGTCCAAAATATGCAGACAACGTATTCTTTTCTTTCTTTCATATTTTGGCCACACAATGCGCAGAGGCGACGAAACTTTCGAAAAAATATTAACCATTAATGACTATTCAAAAGCGCTTAGTGTCAGCTAAATTCAATAAAGTTTACTTGACTTTTACTTTGAATAATATTTGTATTACTTACATGAAGGTACACAAGGTCAGGCTTATGATAAGAAAGTATAATAAGTTATGATTTTGTTAAAGGCTTGATAATCTTATATTTAGTTATAAAATAATACCCTATTATAATTTCAGGTTGCCTGAAATACATTTTTTATATTTTTATGCAAAATATTTTTGCACTTGTCTAGCAATGTTAAAACCTCGAATAAATACAACACAATCGTCTGGCTTATTTTTTGATTTATTCTTCAAACTTAAAACTGCAACATGTAAAAATTGTATATTGCCTATAACATATTTTTAGAACTCTACTCACCAGCCAGGTCTGAGGAGACATACCTGTCATCTGTCAGAGGCATACCTCTCCTATTATACCCCAACTCAAGGCAAGCTAAAACTTGTTCCATAGAACAAGTTTTCAGCTTGCCTCAGATATCTACCCAAAAATTGGTGCCAGCTCTCGGGCTAATAGTTGTGGGAAGCGATAGCTGGTCCATCCGATATGTCCTGTCCGTTTTGCATAAATTGTATTGGAAAAACTGTCACTTGATCCCGTAAGAAATGCTGAATAGCTTACTCAGTTTCATTTTCTCAGGTACTGTCAGGTAGTTCGGTGCTAAAGGATGGAACAACACTAATCAACTCTTATGGACCCGAGTTAGACACGCTACGCGAAGGTGACTGCTTAGGTGTGATGAGGACGAGTAAGGTGACTATTGATTCACATACACATACATGATTATTTCTTAATTAGGTATTCTTTTATCGATGTCATTTAAACGAGGCAACAACACTGCAGCACCGCGCTCTTTTCTCAACTCTTTACGTGGGCTTTTGAAAATAAGAGTAATCCTCTCCAACATAGACGTCGCCGCCATCACCTTGATACGGTGCAGCTAGTTTTGTTATTTCTTTCGGAGACACAATCGCGACTGAACGACACAGCGTATTTTAAATGTTATAACAATCATTGGTACAAGATTGTGTATAATATTATTTTTTTGCAATTTTAAGGATAAGAACCTGTTTGCTCTATGGATGCGCGTGGATCTTGAGGATCAAGTCTGAATCTAAGCGTGTGTCTTTAGGTGGTAATGTAGAAATGGATCTCACAGGCAATTTCCAAGTGATTGCTTGGTTGAGTGGCCCACGCGGCTGCCTGACGTAAATATCGTCATAATGTCCAGAACACGAAAATTCCGGACGCCTTGGTAACTTTTCGTCAACATTTGATTCCTCTAGTGTAGAGTAGTGATCACTTCACATCAGGTGATCCGTACGCTCGCTATTTGTCCAAGATGGTAGAGTGCCATTACATCAAGTATTTGCTATCGAAGTCAATCGAGATGTGTCTTTTAGGCTGAGTTGCTGTTCTTCATAAATGGACGGTGCTTGGGCGTTGCTGCCACTGATCTGCCGGCGACGGTGTTTGCCGTGATAGACCTGTATGGGCAGTGTGTCCAAGTCACCATCAAGTACAACACCAGTACCATCATGACAAGCTTAGATCAGGTAACGTATAATATATCATCTATAATAGTGTAGTTAATATAACCGCGTATCAAATTGCTTTTCTTTTTTTTCGCTCTAAAAACAATTCAGATAATATAAAAATTAAAATTTTATTCATTGCAATAGTATCATTTAGTAATTCATTTATGCTATAAGTAACCTTTGATGTCTCTAAAACAGATTAAGATTGTTTTTTTTCCTAATGCTACCAACTTGTTTAACTTTATCTGATTAATAATATTAGAGCAAGATCACAGGGCCACCACACGTCACGTATTTTCTAACGAACGAAATATGGATGTTTGAGTAGTGTTGGTATGTACTACAATCGCTTGCCTACCTGCTAGCTTGCCTATTTTGTAGGTATCAGGTAATCAAGGTACATAAAAACATTACTAACCTCACGTAAATTCTCAAAGCTGATTTAATCACGTTGATTTAGACAACATCGCTTAAAATAAGTCGTCAATATACACAATAGACACTTTCCGCCTCCCGTATTGCTTTGCAGACGCTTTAAAGCACCAAAAATAAATATTTAACTTCAAGTAAATTCTGATGCTACATTTTTATATATTACAATCATCAGACAACTACTTTAAAACCTTTTACGAGAAGACAGACCGATCCAAGGGGCCAATCATCCCCTGAACTCAATTTAAAGACTCCGTGGATAGGAGCGCATAGGGCATTATTGAGGTTTATGAGAGAGAGTGAGAGATGTATTGGCATATTATACTGATCTCTGCAAACTGCAGAGAGTTTACTGATATCAATTAATTATTAATATAAAAAATATGCTAAAAATTAAATAAATAAGTTAAGTAGTCCAATTCAACGCTACGAAAACACAAGTGCTCATCACCTCTAAAAAGTCTCCCCTCGATTCGAGATTACTCCTCTAACTATTATTGGTATAAAGTAAGGCGAGATAGTACTTCACTAGAAGCATGAAACTTTTTTTGGCGCCGCTAATTGAGTACAGTTATCACCATTACGCAGGCGCTCCCCAATGAAGAGCGGCTCAAGTCATCTCCGAATAAGAGTTTAGAAGTGAAAACTTCTTTATGTGTGTTGAGCAATTTATAGCGTGGGTATTGAATGAGAGTGAACCGGAACGTTCGGTCGGGTAACGTCGGCTCGAATCGACTAGAGACTCGAGAGGAGACCACTCTCGCCTATAACCCACCGATCTAATTTATTTGAGTGAAAACTTATTTACGGGCATCAACAGATTTTAAGTATAGCAGGCTAATATATTATCGCGGGGCACAGCTTGTTAAGTTGTAGCCACCCTTTGGTAAAACTTAGGGTCCTATACTAATGAAATAAGAAGAATAAATTATTTAAATAATAATTTATTCAAACAAAACAAATCTTATAACTATATTATTTAAATTAAATTTAAATACTAGGTAAGAGAAGAAATAATGAAATAGTAGGTACAATGTACACTTTAGTAATATCAACACTTAACTAAGGTTTAAGGTGTAACGGTTTGTTAGATACAAAATTGACAGCCAGACAAACATACGGACAGCGGATTCTTAGTAATAGAGTGATCGTTGGTTACCCTATCCTATCTATCTTCGGTGCGGAACCCAAAATAGAGATGAATTTGAAAATGTACACCAAGCCACGAATTCTCGTAAAAATCTAGTTCGTGTAACAAATAGCGTGGCCTGGACATTAAAAAGGTATTCATTCGGATTGTAAAAGCTTAGAGGTGCTTCATTTAATGTAATCTTGTTATTCTTCTTTGATAACCTGTTGGTTACATACCGTGTGTTTCTTTACATTTTGTCACATTAAACATTTTTAAACGCCATTTCGAATATCGAACAATTATGCGTAACCATACCACTTCTACCACTAGAGGATCAGAATAGGAAATTTTCTTCACCCATCGGCTTAATGAATGAAAAGTATTTTATATTTAATAAAATCATAATCACTTTATTCATGTAGGTGAGGGAAATGACATAAGTGTCATGTGAATGTCAAAAGTTTTCTTTTCTTTTTATATTTACCACCACTTCGATAAGGGTTATGTGGTAAAAAACTCATTGCCACTCTTTATACATATGTATAGTAAATACTCAATGTATAATATCATAAAAGAGTGTGTAAAAAATGGAAATGTAAATTACAAAGTAAAAACACAAGAGTTATTGAGTACAGTAGATGCCTCAATACACACACCGTAAACAAAAAAAGTATTTTGCGAACACCTTATTAGGAGATATAAAAAATATAATAACTTTAATTTAAAAAAATATGAAGTAGAGTTTCTGTTAACAGGATCATTCTGCCACCACAGTCAGGCATCGCCTCACTCGACCATATTTTAGGGAAGGGAACGACCCGTTTTACGTCGCCGCCACAAGTGACATTTAAGCGAGCATGACAAAGCCTGTCACGAGAACTCAATAATCAAATAGCATTATAAAATTTAATTAATAGGTTGTATGAACATTTTATACTAAGACCATATATATAATTTAAAAGCATTAATTATGATAATTCATAACATAGATTATCACAATCTACCGAGTTTCATATGTGATGGTAAATGACTGTGTACAAAAAAAATGATCAATACAATGGTTTTGTATTGATCATTCTTGAAATATCAAACGTTGTTTTGACAATTTTTAGCCCGTCATAACTCTTGGGTATACACAGATAAGTAATTTGCACTTATCTGTTTAACAAGTAAACAATTATCAAAATAAAGATAATTTAATTACGAACAGGGTGACATTGGACTGTTAGATAATTCTTATACTTATGACAGAAATTCTTTAGTCAACCCACGATTGATATATTTTTTTTGTGTAACATTTAATTTGATATGAAATGCTTCATCCAATTAACGGATGGTTCAAGGAAGCTTCCTGCACGGATCTTTATACCAGAGTTCTTTTATGGTGGCCCTTAAATTTCACTCGCCAAGAAAATCCAGATTACGTGTGCAGTACTGAGCTGTTCTAAATTAGCCGTGGTACCGTCATATAAAAATGACTTGCTGTACTCAACTCATTACTTATCAACAGTATCACCTAGCGAAGATTATTAAATATTATAATATTAAGATATTCGCGCTAACATAACTTTCAAACTACACAAAATATATGTGTACTTATGTACGCACGTAAGAATTTATATTTCTTTGGTGTAACAAAGGAAAACCCCAAAACTTTATATATTCGTAAAAATTTGACGAACTGCTTCACTACACGCGACAACACAAAACGTTGCCTTATCGCTACAATGTTGCTGCAGCATAAGTAAATAAAACTATTTTGAAAACAATTCTCCGTTAATTACGTGTTGATATAAATAGTTATCTGTTGCTGTGTATTGAGAGTGTCACTTGCTAAATAAATATTGAAAATAGATATCACGTGACACCATGCTGGAGGAGGATTGCTGTACGCTTGAATCTGAAATATTATAAAAGCACATTAATACTTGTTTTCAGCTTTACATGAGTGAAAGGTGAATTGAAGTGAATCAAACATCTCTATACTACCCGGTATGAGCACGACTAAATAACTCATACGGGACTATCCATAAAGTACGTCACACGTTAATAGGGAGGGAGGGTATCACCGAAGTGTGACATCGTGTAACAAGGGGCATGGGGGGGGGGGGGGTCAGTACTTTTGTGACGTCACATGTTAATATTTAAAATACTAAAACGCAAAGTTTTGATGTGAATTAAAAATTTAAAAAATTTACGAACTTGATCTATATTTATTAATAATTTAGCATTCTCGCTATGCGATAATCTCTCATGCAACGTCATTTAACTTCTAGAGCGGCGTTGTAATGCAAGTGAGACACTCAAATTCACGAGAAATTGACATTAAATCTCCGAGCATCATCCCATCTGAAACAAGTTCCATACGATCGTTATTACGTTACTAGGGCAAGTGTCGAGTCATACATATTTCAAAGATCGTGTAGCGTATGTGGTTTATATTTTTCGTCATATAAAGCCGCTAATCAACACAAACAATCGCATAAAAAACAAGAAATGTTACCTATAGCGAAAATTCGTCCTCAAAGAATTGCGGCTAGACGTGCCCGAGAAATTCTCTGTTGAATGAATGATGACGATGCTTTATGGATGGAAGAGAATGATTTCGACACTAAGGATGTTCCTGACGTTCAAATTCAGGGGGGGGGGGGGGTTTATAAAAATGTGACAACCTGTGACAAGGACGGGGTAGGGGTTCAAAAGTCCTAAAATTCGTGTGACGTACTTTATGGATGGCCCCTACGAGGTCAAATGTGCAATGTTGACTGTTCCCAGTGGGGATAAAACTGTCGCTCGATACTCTACGTGTACATTATTCGTCCATGAATCTATTTCATTCAATATAGTTCGTATAGTCGGTAGAATAGCCTAGTATAGTATAGGTGCAAACATTGATATGATGAATATGGTTGTTTGTTTCCGAGTCATGGACGTTTATATTTATTTTATGTGTGTTGAAGTAAACTGTATAGTGTATTAAATATGTCGTTGTCTTGCACCCATCGTATAATAGGCTATGCCTAGTTTGGGGCTACATAATTTGTGTAAAAGTGTATTAATATTATATTATTTTATGTGACTATTCGATTATTGGAAATTACACACGCATAGTATAATTTCCCATTACCTTATAATATAAGTTTGGGTATCGATTATCGTTACACAAAACCCTCTTAAGTCCTTTACGTTGCGTTGCTGCAGAATGTCAGGCTGTGACATTTCTATAGCATTTAATCCATAAACTTATATCATGCTCTAGTTCGTCCAGTAGGTACAATACAAATAGCACTAATGCTAGGCTTGTACTTTTCATCAGAAATAAAGTTATTTTTACTCGCTTACTTCGCTCTTTTTTTTTCCGCGATTTTATATTATATATTATATCTTTTGACCATTGGATGTCTTGTCCTATGTGTCCCATCTGAGCGCTGAGTACTTTAATTGTGTGGGTATTTATTTAGATTTACTCGTAATGCTCGCTTATGTAACGCTCATTCGAGTAGCATTGCCTCAATCCCCTTAGGGATCATTTTGCTAGCAAAAATGTGGTTCGTACGTATTTTAATAATAATTAATACTGTTAATCAGTGAACACATATAAAACATACAAGCACTTCTGACGCTATAAAATAGCGCAACTGAAACTATACCGCTAGTGGGCAGGTCTTACAAATTGTCCCGGCATGCGGATTAGTTCGGTAAGACGAGTGAGTACGGTTGGATCCTGGTTGGGCGGGATTTTAAAAACAGATAAAACAAGGATTTAAAATACATTCATGTGTTATAAAGTCGCACAGAAATTATACGGATGCTCTTCCGCAGGGAATTAATTTTCACGTGTAAGTTGACCAATTTTCAGGGGCGTGCATTTTCCATATAGGCAAATAAAAACCTATATTAAAATTATATAGCAATTAAGCACTGGTGTTAAAGTTGATTTCGTTCAATTTTGTTCTTTTATTCTATAAGGAAACCTTAATTTCTTTAAACACCCACCCAGTAAGTTTACCTTACGCTAAACTTTTGGTCAGCACTGTTACAGACGCATAAGTGTTCGTCGAAAGTTATACGACTAGAGAAGAAGGAGCGCTGTTTATTTTTTATTTAATAAAATGTTCCTAAAACATGCCTTCGCAATTTAACAGAGTAAGGTAATCTTACCTACTGGATTATTATAAGCCCACCGCCTAAATCGATGAATTAACTAATTATGTCGACTCGCGAGGTAAATATTAAACCAACGATCCCATATCTGTCTCTCTCGTTCTCATGTGCATTAGATAATAACCTGTTGAGCACTGCTGCAAAGTGCAAGGCCATTTTGTTTTTCGTTCGCTCTTGACACCCTACTTCTTCGAAGCCAATTTGTCTTGGACTTCCAGATGACCTTGGAATTGGCAATGGCTCTAGATTTCGAGGCCCAGTATTCCCATACTAGGCGAGGCATTAAGGAAAGTGTTGTCGAAGTTCACACGTTCTGGGCACGATGAGAGAATTTCTATCCGGCCCGCTCGACGTCTTTACGTCCAACGATAAACAGAGCTCGCGGAACAGTTCTGTGTCTGAACTGTACTTAAGCCCTGACACCGCGAGTGTCGGTGTTTTTCCGTTGTCGTCAAGAGTCGAGTTGGAGGCAAAAATACTGCACACTAGATAAAGCCGCTGATTTCGCACGGGTGATTGCTGCTTAAAGAATCGCGAGGCACGGTTGTATTTCCTCTTTAGAACTTTACAGCTAGGACTAGTTGCTGCTTTAACTGAGGCATCGAACCACGGATGTGATCTGCCAACGATCAGTACCTGCCTACGATCAGTACTATAGAGCTTGGTATGACAATATCTATTTCCTGTATTATCACATCGGCCACTGCAACGGCACAGGCACTGGGATGCATCTGAAGGGAAACTAACTAAAACAGAGGGTAGGATGCAAAAAAAGCTTTATTTCCGAATCTGCTGACTTGTGCCAAATGCGGCAGGTCGCTGGTGATCTGCGATGTAGCCGTTGGATAGGTGCAACACTCTTGATCAGGCAATGGCCGGACATTCCGGTGAGGTGTCGACAGAGACCTGGTAGCTATCGCGATGTGTAGTCAACAGAAGATCGTGTAAGAAACGCAAGCGGCTATCCACATCTGGGAAACACGTGTATTCAAAATTATACATAGATCGCCCTGTGTTGTTTTTGTTGCTTGACTAAAGCCATTCAGCATTGTGCCCGTTGAAGTCACCCAAGACAACGATTTCAGCGGAGGGGATCTATGCCGTCAATGGCCGTTTGAACGCAGCCCATGAGATGATCCGTTTCTGCGTAACCACTATGGGACCTGTAGACACACGAATTAACACGCAGCCTAGAGTAGACAGGTCCATCCCCCCATGAGCCAAAAAATTATGTTCAATTTTGTACCCGGGAAGTGTTAAGAGCCGGATCGCTTGTTCAAGATATCTGATCTGATCTGCGTAGCAAAGATTATTTTGCTCACCATAGATTTTTTTTTCTAATTTACTTCTATTTACACAGACCGAAACGAGTCCAAACAATGACGTGGCATCGAGCGTAATGGATTCTGAACTACTGGATGGGCGTGACGCAGAGCCCTGTGAGGACTACGTCCAAGCTGACGAAGTTGGCGCATGTGCTTTGGGTAATTCAATGGAATATGGTTCGCTTGATCCTAAAATTTGGCTTGTACGTTAACATCGGCTAGTTAGTTTTGATGATGTTCCACTTGATGGTAATTGTTCGCCGCCACCCAATTACACATTGAACACCAGAGGATTGTAAATGTGATAAGTGCTTTCATTGATAAGCGGTATTGTACATTCCTTCCCCTTAGAAAACGACTCAGATATCTCTCACAATATTACAAAGAAATAAAATAGACAAAGTACGACAGTTACATGTCAGAAACAAAAAATATGTGCAAAGTCCAGACTCTCGCGGTATTTACAAGTATTATAAACCCCCATACGCAGATTTGGCTTTTTGTAACACTCGTTTTGTTTTATTTTTCAGTTGAGATAGACCGATTGTACTTCCATCCCAGGTGCGGAGCTCTTGTCATAATGTCTGACAACTATAGGTGAGTCAATGTTGAACTTAAGATAAAAGTATTAGTAATAGTAAGTTTTGTAATTTAAAACTGAGGGTTTATACATACATACAACGAGGTAATACTTTAGGCCGACCCAATATTCTAGCGCTCTATAGGCTGCAGATCGGGCAACGGATGCACCCACTATCAAATTTAATCGTCGGGGATTCAGTACGCTAATCCGGGCCGGCGTAATCACGTGACCCTGCGTAGAGAGATCTCTTTGTAGTGTGTCTTCTACGGCATTTATCACGGGGACATCCAAAGTGATTTTTGATTTGATTTCGGTAAATTCCATCGCCATCGCATCACACGCCAGTCTTGATATTTAAACATTTGGATGTGTGGCGTTTCCTCCTCGAAATTGCTTCCACGTACAACCAAACTATAGAATGAGCTTCGTCGCTCAGTGTTTCCTGGTCGATACTACATGAGTCCATTCAACAAAAGATTGTTTGTCTGCCCATTTCATATAAGTACCAATATTGTTTTTGCTCTTGATTACAAAGTTAACGTCTAACTTGTTAATTATGTCTATAATATAGGCAACCCTCAGTACGCAAGTCATGCTTACTGTCTGCTATTTATAAAATGTGTACCAAAAAAGTTCAACAACTTTCCTGATTCGATTCTTTTTCGGGTTCTTCCGATTTATAAACATCATGTACGGTAAGTTGAGTTTATTTGAAGTTAGTATATCATCCCCACCATCTGGATGTGTGGCGGTCCTCCACAGTGCGGTTTTCAAGGAGCTTTCTTCTACGCTACTACAAAGCTGTGGAATGAGCTTCATTGTGCGGTGTTTCCGGTACGATACGACATGGGTACCTTCAAAAAAAGCGCGTACACCTTCCTTAAAGGCCGGCAACGCTCCTGTGATTCCTCTGGTGTTGCAAGAGAATGTGGGCGGCGGTGATCACTTAACACCAGGTGACCCGTACGCTCGTTTGTCCTCCTATTCCATAAAAAAAAAGTATGTTTTTATTTGGATTACAGATCGGCAGAACGCGCGCAGCCGTTGGACGATTTCAACAATGCCGTGGTAATGACACACCGTCCTTTGAAAGACAACGAGCTGTTTGAAATTCGAATAGATTCACTTGTTCTTAAGTGGAGTGGTAGCTTAGAGGTAGGTATATAACTAAATCAAAAAAATTCTCAAATTTAAATGTCTCAATATCTTCTTTTAAATTTTTGTTTGTCTCTTTGTCCTGTCCTTATTTCTTTGATCATCCAGATTGAGTCGTTGGTGAATCAATTTTTGTTATTATGAAATAAGGTTTTGACCACTTTGTACAGCAAGTTCTTTTTTAGATGGGCGTTACTACCCATGACCCCGCAACGTTGTCTTTCCCGCCGACGATGACTAACTTGGATTCGGGCACCATCATGATGTCGGGCTGTAAGGTCTTCGTGAACGGCCACGGCACTAGCCTCGAATACGGCAACTTTAACCTGGATGATCTCAGCGTGAGTGTCTTTTATTATTATATTATGTCATATGACGAACTATTGGAGAGCTACCTAAGGCCTTAAACGCTTCTAAATACGGCTTCTAAATAAACGGTTATGATAATTTGTAACTTAAAACACAAATTGACTCTGATTTCGTACTGTTACAGTGGTTATTTTTGCACTTATTAAAAGCACACTGATGTATTTTAGCGCGTCCGCACGTTAGCATACAAAGCGTAATATAGCAGAAAGAATAGCGGCATATTTTATGACTAGAGTTGAAAAAAAAAAACAATCTTTAGTCGCCTTATTACAAAAAAAATATATCGCTACGGGTTTAAACCAGAACTGAAAAACCAGCTTTGTTACGGTAATAAAATTGGTACCAGGTTAAAACCGTGTGATTATTACAAATCGTAGATCTACCAGGGACCAACTAGCACCAGAGTCATAGGTTCAAAAAAATGCACAGATTAATTATATTATAGCCATGAACAAAGATTGAAAGAGTGACAGTTCACTCTTTCAGATCACTTATTCGGGCAAGTTCCGTTTCATTTAACGATGATATTTTATTTAAAAACCAAAATAACGAAAATTTACCTTCTACTTATGATTACATAACATATTTAACAGCTTTATTGTAATGAAAATTAGCTTAAATATATTATTTTCTTCAAAATAGTATACTTACATTTAAAGAATTTTGCTGGCGTGCTTTTGACGTTACAATCAAAACTCGGAAACGTATAAAGGAATAAGAACGTCGAGCGCGCGAATTTTAAGACTCATTCAATTAGAGTCCATTGAAAATCAGTGATTGGAGAAGTAGCTACGTACTTAATATTTATGTTACATATTATTTATAAATAACATAATGGAATATCAAAAGAAAAAACGAGGTGAAAATTGGAGTTCTGAAGAGAAAGTCAGTACATACTATATTGTAACATTTATAATATTTAACCTCTTACGTATTACTTATTTAATATTGTATTATTTAAGGAAATTTTACGTCAGTCTGTAATAACCGAGTCTGCGCACATTATTGAAGATAAGTCGACTAAATAGTGCACTAATATTTGAAAGTTAAAAGAGTGGAGCAATATTATAAAGTAAGTAACACATTATTTTATTTTCTTAAAATATGTCATTGTAAACTGATCATGAAATCCGATCTTTCTAGATTAAACGAGATAACTGGCAAAAGTAGATCTACTATGGAAATTAAATTAGCTTGGAAAAGAATGAAGTTGGTGGCCAAGCATAATTATTCAGTTTTTAGAACAAAGCAATTGAAGACTGGAGGCAGTCAAAAACCCACTTCACCTTCTCCAGAGGATATAGCCATTATGACGCTAGCTCCTCATGATTTTTTAATGGAATATAATGAATTTGACAGTGATGCAATGGTAGGTACTTTTCTCAAAAATAATAGTTTTTCTATGAGTTACAATAACTGTTTATTTATCATTTTTTATTTATTTACTGTCTGACTTTAAGCTTCATACTACAAAACAACCAATTACTGGTACCTGGTTACTGGTACTGTGGTACCACCTCAGTAGTAGATGATACAGTGACAGTAATTAATCAAGAATCTAGTATAAGTATAGATATAGATAGATAGTCAAGAATCTAGTATAAGTATAGTATAAATTGGAAATAAATATCTAAATAAAACACAAATTTTATAGGAAAAAACATTTTTTTTAAATAAATCTTAATTTATTTAAGAAAACATATAATTTATTTATTCATCATATTTATGCGTTGTAGATAGATACCCACGATTAATCTACTACATACGTGCACTGATGCAATGATCTTGTTTTACAATTCTTAGAAAAAAATTCTAGATAGCATTAGATCAAAATTTATTTAAAAATAATTCAATGTAGGAGATGAATGTTTATTTTATAATGGTATTTTAATCTTTAGTAAAAAGTTACAAAGTCTTCTAGAATACCAACTAGCATATAGAGTATAGACCTAGATTATTTAAGAATCACAAATTGTATCAAAATAAGAGATTCACATATTATACTTATTAAGTACTAAACAAAAAAAATGGAAATCATAAATCTTCTTTTTTCTTTATGTGAAAAACACATCAGACTTATAATTCTACCCTACAACAAATACTACATACAATCATGTAGGCACTAATTTTATCATACCCTCATTGCATATATAATTTTTTAAATATTAGATAATACGGGACGAGACGAGCAGGATGTTCAGCTGATGGTAATTGATACGCCGTGCACATTACAATGCAGTGTCGCTCAGGATTCTTGAAAAGCCCAAAAATTCTGAGCGGCACTACAATAGCGCTTGTCACCTTGAGACATAAGATGTTAAGTCTCATTTGCCCAGTAATTTCACTAACTACGGCGCCCTTCAGACCGAAACACAGTAAAGTTTACACATTACCGCTTCACGGCAGAAATAGGCGCCGTTGTGGTACCCATAATCTAGCCAGCATCCAGCATCCCACTGGTAAAATGTATTTACTTTATATGCATTAATTACAATAACTTTAATTTTACAGATCATCACGATCGTTAACCTAATTATAAAAAAGCTTCATACATAGACTTCAAAGAAAGACAATAGAAATGATGGAAGAGGAACATAAAATTAACATAAAAAATATAGAATTACCAACAATAATATTGGAACTTGAAGAAGCCTTATTAAAGAAGAAATTAGATGTAAAATAATGAAATAAATTTTGTTATTATGTACTAAAAATGAGTTTCAATAAATTGCCTTCTCCTAATATTGCCTCTTATTGTACTTGTAGGAACTTGTTGTATTGGTACTCTGAGTGGAGCATGCTCTTCATGAAATACTGCCTCCACAACAGGAAACAGATTTTCTTTCATATCAATTGCAATATTGTGTAGTACAGCATATGCCACAATTGTCATTTTACTGTTTCTATATTTCCATATATGCCTCTTAATAAACAGCGGAACCGTTGCTTTCAGAGACCAAAACATCGTTCCACTGTATTTCGGGTACGGATATGGCATCTGTTGTATCTAACTTATCTTGTGGTGTTTACTAATGGTGTAAATAAATATGGAGTACAGGGATAACTATTCTTGAATCATGGGCACTGCCACGCCACTTCTTCACAATGTTCATTATTTTTAGATCTGAATCACAAACTACCTGTAAAGTTAGGATTAATTACAATAATTTCTTAAAAATGTAAAGTATATAGAGCCACATTTCTAGTCTGTTTTGATTGTTGTCATAAAGTTTTTTTTTTACTGAGAAATTATTCCTTGATATTATAGAAATTATAATATGAATGGATCTTATAAATATTTTCATAAAATATTGATGGACCTGTACATTGATTGATGGATGTCCCTTTCTGTTAATATATAATTGACCATCACCATTTCTTAATTTTTTTACCTTTACATGGGTACAGTCAATAGCGCCAAAAAGTGCCGCATTAGCAATTGCGCGAAATATTCTCATCGTTTCCGTCTGCTCGACCAACGAAACAGGCATTTTTATAAATCGATGAGACATTCGCGCTAAACTTTTAGCAACCCTTCTGCAGGTCTTACTTATATGGTTGAGAAACAACGTGTAAGTCTGGCGTATCATCTTGAAAGTAAAAAATACATAAGTGTTAAGTTATAAATGAATAGTTTGTCAACTATTATACAGAGAATTTTCGTTTAAAAACAAGAAGCAATTACCTCACGCTGCGTCCACTTACGTAATGCGCAATCAACGAAGATCCCCGAGGATCGCGAATTAAATCGTCACGGATCAAATAAAAATGTTTTGGCAAACTCTACTAAATCTGTATTTGTATCTAAAATCTTCGTCATCTAATTCAAAAGGGTTGACTCGACTGTGACGTCTATTAGGTCGCCAAGATGACTCCAGCATGTCCAAAGCTTATAAATATATTAAATCTTGTCGATTAATGTCTATTTTTGTTGAATTTTTACAAAATACTACCAACAAGACAACAACGTTACTCTCAAGATAAAATTCAATGTAGTTGACGTATGCCACAAAGTTGTACCTTCGTTTAAACTAGGGGTCTCAGTGGTTTATCTATGGTACCTAAGATGATGTATGGTTTAGTCTTAAAGCTGGTTTTGTAATAACAATCAACTTAGTCCATGGTCTAAAGCAGTTTTAAACCCAGTACTATCTTTAGTCTACGTTTTGTAATAAGACGGCAGAAGTCTGGCAGACTGCCGTTGACGAAGATGTTTCGACGATGCGTAGAAATTGTAACCTTAATAAAATTAACGGTGTTTGCAACGTTGCATATTTTTCAATTTTTATAATTATGACTTAATGTTTATTTCTTAGCTTGGTTGTTATTGTTTATTCCACACGTTTATATATACCACTTTCCCACACGTTGACAAGAACATTTGGGCATGTAGCTGAGCGTGCGGGAATGTATAAGAGTATACGAGCGATTCCAATGTGTACACGCACGCGCCATCTCTGCACTCTCTTCGCATTAACACTTAACTCGACACTGTCTCCCCGAGCCGGAGTGCTCTTGCTCGCGCCGGTTTGTTTACATCTTTGTCGTCTGGAGTAGACCTGTCAAAACGTGCGGTCCAGTCCCAGCGCCCCAACGCCATTGTTCTATACGTTCCAATAATTATTCTAAATAATTGTAGTAAGCGAACTTTGCGCAATTTAATAGGAAAAATAGTATACGATACGAGTGCTGGATGACCTACGTGCGCAGTCGTATCGTAATGTACTATATTGTACTATGGATCTCTGTGTCTGCAATAAAGTTATATTACTATGTATTTAACACAAATTATACCACACATTTCTCTATCTCCGCTCTTAAGTAGAGCCGCTTTAAGATCTTTAACCTAGTCGTATTTAATCGAAGTTGTAATGAGTCTATTTGTGCCGTACATGGTTTCAGGAGGGCGACACCGTTGGTGTGATGAGGAAAAAGAATGGCAACTTACATTACTTCATCAACGGCTTCGACCAAGGTGTAGCTGCAGAGCAGGTCGACCGGAAAATATGGGGCGTCGTCGATATCTACGGGATTACTGTCAAGGTGATAATTACAAACTTCCAATTCCAAATTAGTCCTTGAGTCTTATAATTAAAATTTATATTTGATTGTCCCCATTTAAAGCGCTGCCAAGCCGTTGATCCCATTACGATTAACTCTTCCAACTTATTACTTGCGCTTTTGCGAAGGAAATGGGCATAGTCGTAGATTATTATCGATCATACCATCAAAATTTGCCAGAATAAGTCGTGGCTGGGTGCTGCTTGTAATAATAAAATTGAAGTGTCTTTTTTTATAAAATTAACAGATAAATGTGAATATAATGTAATATAAACGATTATAGAATGAATAAAATAACGATGAGATAAGGCTGGATATATATAATTACTACTAAGGCCTTTGTCCAGCAGTGGACGTCTTCCGTTTGAAATGATGATAATGATGAAGGCTACGAGAAATATATTTTTTTTTATTTATGTGTCTGATTGGTTGTGCTTATTACCGAAACGAATGGACCTCTTTTGACTGAATAAATAGACTATTACTTTATGTTATGAGTAACCTGGGATATTTCTACTTTGGAACACAATGATCAAAAAGCTATGGAACTATAAAGAAGATCCAATTTAGTGGTTATATTGTTCTTCAGAACAGATTCACCTTTCTTTTGTCACATAAATAATTAAATAGCTAAAAAAGGGTTCAGTTTATCATCTCAATTGTTACTTGATTTGATAAATAATAAATAGGCGTATTATGGATATTTAATTTATTAAAGGTATCGTGATTTATAACAATAATGATAATTAATTCTATTGTCCGTAACAAAATCACATAAGTATGCAAAGAAGCCAGTAAAGTATTCATAATATAGCCGGACCTGGACCGCCGAGTTCTGATCGATTAGAAAAAGTGAGACGGCTACATCAGCTTTTCCCACTTTAGTAAATATCAGCCATATAGTTAAAGTCGATTCCGAGATACACAAATTGTTTATTTAACAGCCACGTTTATGACATTAATGTGGATGGTGGCGCCGGCAGAACATTAAGTTTTATATCAAAGTTGGCAATGCCATGGTATTTCAAGACAGTATTTGACCATGCGATTGGCTGCTTTTTTATGTGATTGTTTTCATATTGTTTACTTGAATTATATACCAGCTTACGTATTAGAAGTTTAGTACACATGTTAAGGTTCTTAAGGTACAATCGACGCGCAGACCCGTTTTTTAAATATATCATCAGAACCGAACAATTGCGTTCCATTCCATCGTAAAAGATGTACATTTTAAATACTTTTATATAACATTCTTTTATTGGCATCCAGCTCGGACGGACATACAGTGAATATTGGATCCTTTTTTGTTGCTCTTCGGGTTCGAAACTCTTAAACATTGATATAGTAGACACTCATGCTAGCGTAAAGTAATAGCCTTAGAAGTTCTACCTAAGATGTGATGAGGATGATGACTGGTCTTGACCTGACTGGTCATACTGAATTTATGTAATGTATTTACTAATTATGATAATAATCATGATTAAGAACCATCTTCACACACACATTGCGCTGAAACTCTAAAAGTGTAAGGCGGCTGCGGCTATGCGACAACAGTTTCTTGTCAACTTTAACATAGTAATTATTATGACTGGTACTCACGATATATATTTTATTAATTTAACTCATATATTTCCCACCAAATACGCGCCTGGTGGTCATGGCGGAACTGCGGAGGCGGCGAGAAACTCTTGACACATTGACACTTGACACTAATAGTATATCGAACTTTCCACGTGGCGTCTAATTCGTTTTGGTCGTTGATTCCCTAATTCACGACAGAAACTACTGACGACGTCCATACTTTCGGGTCTTTTTATTGCATTTATACTGCAGAGTGAGACCACGGGATTCTATGTTTGCGCTAGCTTAAAACCATCCTCCAAACTACCTATTAAAATTCTTAGCATGGTTTTTAGTTTCGATAACTTCTCTATCAAGCCGTGGGATGTATTGGCGTTCAGCAGAATTCACCGGTGGGTTATGCAGCTCGATCCAGTGGTTGATACCGGCTTTAAGCAAGTGTTCTGCTATTGTGGATTTTTAGGATCGTTTTTTTTACTTATGTGTTCCTTAGCGCGTTGAGAAATAGCTCTTTTCGTATAGATATAGGAGATTCGTAGCTGCTGTCAACTTTATAGACCCCGAGGCACTGGTATGGAATACTGTCTTTTGGTGAACGTAGGTAGGCGACCACTATTTTAAGGGGTTGTAAAATCGCGTTTTCTCTTATTATACTTCTAAATATATATATCGCGAGTACCCGTCGTAATAATTTTTATCTTGTCTATATTTATTTAAAACGCTTTGACTGTTTTATAACTTTCGTATATTGGATGCACGACTTTGCAAACTTAGTTGAAAAGTGCTGTAATAGTTTTGGGATTAAGTAAGTGACCGTAGACTTTTATGTATATTCTCAGGGGTTCTACATTGTCGGACGAAAGGACGAGACGAGCAGGACGTTCAGCTGATGGTAATTGATATGCCCTGCCAATGGGAAATTGTAATGACAATGCAGTGCCGATCAGATTTTTGAAATACCCAAAAATTCTGAGCGGCACTACAACTGCGCTCGTCACCTTGAGACATAAGATGTTAAGTCTCATTTGCCTAGTAATTTCACTAGCTGCGGCGTTCTTCAGACCGAAACACAATAATGCTTACACATTACTGCTTCACGGCTGAAATAGGCGCCGTTGTGGTACCCATAATCTAACGGGCATCTTGTGCAAATGGGCACTCAATATCAGGAAATATTTTTTAGGGATGATTTAAAAGCGAATAACCTTAGCAATGCGACGTGAGCTTAACTGCAATGCTGATAGACGCAATAGTATTGTATTTTATTTTAGTAATCAGCGATATTATTTTTTTTTTATGAAAGAGGAGAACAACCGAGCATATGGTGTTAAGTGATCACTGCCGCCCACATTCTCTTGCAACACCAGAGGAATTATAGGAGCGTTGCCGGACTTTAAGGAAGGTGTATGCGCTTTTTTTGAAGGTACCCATGTCGTATCGTCCCGGAAACACCGCACAAGGAAGAATTAGATATTGCTGTCCAGATGACCGCGGAATTGGCAATTGCTCGCGATTTCGAGACCCAGTATTCCGATACTAGGCGGCGTTATCAAAGAGCGGTGATACAACGAATGGGGATTTTTTTTGTGGTAAACGCTCAAACTTGAGTCTTCTGGGGGTTAAAGTGGACAAGGTTCTATTTACTCCATTCGACGACCTGCACAAGAGAGTCCTCGACAGAAGACACGAGTTTCTAATGGCACTGGTCGACGGTTTCCCAAGAGAGACCTGCATGGCCCGTGTATTCGGCATCACCAGTCCGTCATCTACATATCAATGTATGCATGAGGCGTGCAAGATATCATTGATATGCAGATGTAATAGTGTAGAAGATAGCACACAGCCTTAGGAAAATCGCATGGTTTTGAAAATTCAACCTCGTAAGTACGGCGGTAAACGAATTTACCTTTAAGGCAAATTAACTGCTTACAATAATTGAAGAGAGGTTTTAATATAGCAACAATTGATTGATTGATTTAATTGTGTATTTATAGGTATCAATAGTAGGTCCCTGCGACGACATAAACATCGCCCCGCTACATCATACTATCATTGATATCCCGGAAGTACCTGCGAGACATTCTGCGGCACTGAGTAAGTACCATTTCGAGTGAATGTATTTTATTTACAATTGTAATACATAATATACCAATTCTTAAGCCTTGTATATATATATTGTTAGCGACTATTACCTTTTGCATGTTGGGGCGTGAAATATTTTATATATGATGATATTAATTTGTCCTGCCGAGGGACTTCACCTCTTGAGCAAAGCAGCTATGGTAGAGAAGGAGCATTTCTTTGCCGTATGAGGCTAATTAATAGTTATTTATGCAACTGTTGTGTATAAGGGGTATCAAAACACGAATGTGGATTTATAATAGTATTACATGAGTGTTTTAATACCTAATTATCAACAGTTACATACAAGACTTTATCTACACCCAGAATATGAATCCTCTAAAAGATTCTGAAACAGTTAGCTTACTGCTAACATTAAAACACCAGTCCTAGTGGTAACCTAATATCATTCATTACTGATTGTATAAAAATAAACTAAGTATTAATGAAACAATTATTTATTTTAGTAGTAATTTACATTTTGTATAGTGCAAAAATTAAAATTCGCTCGAATCTATGGAAAAATGGCGGGGATTCGAATAACCTACATTTTTTTACGGCGCGCGACGTTCTGGGATTGTGGAGCGATAATCAACAGAAAGTATTTCGGCTGTGCTGCAGTCGATTTGTATCGTAATTATGGACGGCATACATTCGATTTCCTATGGGATTTCGCTCAAACTAAACGTACTACGCTGCACACATATTGAGATTGCGGAACCCATGTGTTCGGACATCCCATTCGGAAAAAGCCAATAAAAAATGAACACGTAATATTTAAATAAATTCGGCATACACTACCCGCACTTGTGCATTAATTTCTTTTGAATTCAGTCAGTCTATAACATATTGAATTCTAATTTACACGTATAATTTCGTATGTCTGCGACAGTCGTACGCGATTCATATATCTTTATCGAATTTAGTATATGATACGTTTCATTTGTTGACAGGTTCACTAACACCAAACATAGACGAAGATAGTCTTTTATTTCATACGGTGCGTGATTCGTATGCTGTTATTACTAACGATGGCAAGACTGCTAATCGGCCTAAGTAAGTTTTCAATATTCATTTACTAGTACATGAACCGGCGAACGTTGTTTTGCCATCTCAGAATACAGAACAAACCAGAAGGAGTGTTCAGTCACATTTGTATGCAGCGTGTTGTGTCCAAAATCCCCCGCCCAAGCCTCGCGTGCCCGCGTAGTGTTACCAGGTACCATATCATTACCGCATTTGGGGTAAAATTATAATGTTATGTAGGAACGACTAAGTAATTTGGTAAAAACGTTAATACAACTATAACATAAATACTGACAACAGCTACGAGATGTAAACAGAACGGGTGTCGGCCATTGACTAATTGACAAGAAAACGAACCGGTTTACGCCGCTTCCACTTTGAGCGCGATGACGTCTTCTGGTTGTTCTGTATTTTGAGTTTGCCATATGAATTGAGTACCCCGCGCCCTCTCATTGTATGAATTTTCATATGTAATGACTATAATAAATTATATACTATAATCTCCAGAACACGTTTAATCTTATGGTATAATAATTATTCCGCTCGCTTCAGTAGTTTTCGCATTGTAACCGAAGGAAAAAACGGCTTTCCATATTTTATTAGTATAGATTACATTTTCATACCATTGTCATTCACGTCCCTTTTTGTGCAATTAATTGGTTAATTCTATTTTAACTTCGAGTGTTGACGAGATTCCCAAAACAATCCACACAATAATTCACGGTTCATTTAAATAAATTGCTTCGTCGGAATTTATTTATTATGTATTATTTCTTCCAGCTTGGCAGCCAGCATATAACATTATATTTTATACTATGTATGTAAAGCAATGCAACAAATTTACTCAAACGTTTTGATTTACTTGTGTAAGTTAAAAAATAAGTGAGTAACCATAAAAAATACATAAGTGAGTAAGGAGTGCAGTAGATGTATAAATTCGTATACAAAGAATAATTGTAAAGAAAAGCGCAATAAAGGAGACCAATAATGCTCGCTGTCTTCCGTTCTATACATTTCATTCGCCACCATTCGTTATATGTGTAGGGTGCTTAAGATAAATAATGATGTAATGTGAATGTTCTAGCGCTCACACATCCTACGACAAAGCATTAGTGATGACGAACCGAACGTTGAGGACCGATGAGTTGTTCCAAGTTAGAATTGAGCTGGTCATACCCAAGTGGGCCGGCAGTACCGAAATAGGAGTCACGCAGAATTCTTCCAAAGAGATACAAATCAGAGATCTGTTCAAACTAAGTCTTATTGAGTAAGTATGCTGTAATTCGTACAAAAAAGCCAGCTACGGCGTGGAACCTACAGATAATAATAATTGTGTATGCAACTGCCTTAAAAATGTGCGCTCTTAAAAAACCGAGAGTCGGTCCATAATAGTATTATTATTCTTGTGTATGACATTTGCATACCAAATTATCTATTATCATAACGTGAATCATATACTTTTTTTTCAGAATTAAGAGGATATATTTATTCATTATACCTAAAGCATTGTTGTAGTGACTCTATTTTAATTTATGAAAGAAATAAAAAAAATGCAAAGAAGCAGATTTATTTGCTCTATTTAATAATTTCCTGATTTTCGAACTCCTACTTGAACTTGAGCACTTGGACCAATCTGTTTTCAACTAATTTCTGCAAAATAGTAATAAAAAGCTAAATAATACTTTAAAAAGCTAAAAAACACGCTTTATATCAAATGCAACTAAAAAATATAAAATTAATTTTTGGGTGTAGAAGAATTATTATTTTAATAATATCATAAAAAAGCACCCCACGCTTTTTTTTACATTGAAATATATTTTTTTATAATAATTCTTCTACACCCCACGCTTTTGTTTATAATGAAATATATTTTTTTACACCATTTTCAATTTAAATTTATTAAAATTTATTTTCTATTTTTTAGTTGAATTTTATATAAAGCTTGTTTTTTAGTTTTGTTTAAAACTATTATTTATTTTTCATTTTTTAGTTAAATTTTTTAGATTGAATGTAGGGATTTTAATATCGGCGAGTAAAAATATTTTAGTTAATTGGAAGATCACATAATTCAGCTAGCCGGAGATCACCGAACTAGAGCGCCATCTTTTCGTAAATAAAAACATTACTTTATCATTACAGAATCATTTGTATACGCGTATGTTCCATGATTTCATTTCATAATTGCCTTAAGTGTTTATTAAAATGCTGCTAGATGGCGTGAAACACAAATTCACCGCCATCTATTCGCTTCTGAACGAATTAGATACTATAATTTTGTGGAACTGTCTTGACATGTCCCGCGGTTCCTTTGTAGTTTACAATAAATTACTAGATGGTGCTTGTTAGTGATTTATTCATTCTAAAATTATATAAATTGGCAAAATCTTATTTTGCAAATTGAATAATGGAAAAATCTTGTCAAATTTGTGTATTGTCATCGGTCCTCGATAAATCTACTAAGTCTGAATGAAATCTGGCCGTTTAAAGTGGGTCAAAATCGCGTCTAAAGGAGTCAGTTACAAACATACATACAAACATACAAGTGAAGCTAATATAAAGCGTGTAAAAAGGCGGCATTTATGTCATTAATTTTTCAGTTTTTTATTTTGTAATCCACGGGCAAATGGGAGCGCAGGTGCAGGCGCCCATTACAATATTATATTCATTATGAAACCAATGAGAGTGTTAAAATGAACATTACCAGTGGGAGGCTCTTTTGCACAGGATGCCGGCTAGATTATGGGTACCACAACGGCACCTATATCTGCCGTGAAGCATTAATGTGTAAGCATTATTTTGTTTCGGTCTGAAGGGCGCAGTAGCTAGTGAAATTAGTGGGTAAAAGAGATCAGAATTTTTGGGTTTTTCAATCCTGAGCGCGCTACATTGTAATAGGCAATGGGCGTACCAATTACCATCAGCAGAACGTCCTGCTCGTCTCGTCCCTTATTGTCATAATAATCAAAAGAAAACACACATCATAACACTTGTAATAAAAAAACAATAAGTATGATATAAAGTATAATTATATAGGATCTGGAATAATTATATAGGATTCCCAGCATTCATAATATAATAATAAAAGCGAAACAGTTAGTTTTGTTTAAGGTTATATAAGATTTTCAATTTCATGCTAACAACTGAGTTAGTACAGATAATTCGTCTCGAATTTAATTCGGACCGTTTTCATGTATAACCTCCTCCAACATTTTTTTTTTATCTTTCTTTTATGTCGATTTTTTTTTCTGTGATTATTTTAGTCATTCCTTATAGTTTTAGTAGTCTTCTTGTAGATGAAACCTCGGCCTTTTCGGTACCACAGCAGTTTATTGCTACATATAAATAAAAATTGTCTTTTTGTAGACGGAAAACTTGGGTGCTTACCGATGGTAACGTTAAACAAAATGGCGACATGCTTATACAGAAATATATGAAGAGTGTCAACACATTATCGGTAAGTATGGGCGCAAATAAATTAAAAGAAAGCTTTATAAAATCGCGTGTTCTCCTTAGGGGCACTTCTTCAAAATACAGTATAATTGCATTTTATGCCATATGGCCCTTAGAATAAGAAATGACGCGAAGCGACGCGAAATGGCACTTATGGACGTACCAGGGTCTTCCTCCACTAATTCCAACACTTCATCTGGATTGTGTCGTTGAGGTCGTCCTTCTCTGGCTCCGCCAATACCGCTGCCAGGAAATCTTCCTTCTGAGAATGCATTGTGCACCCTAATGAACACTCTGTAGTCGGGACGCCGAGCATTTGGGTATCTTTCACGATAAACTGCAGCTGCTCTAGTAGCGTTGCCGTTGCATTCACCGTTAATGAAATGCATGTTTGCATATTCGGCCAGAGTGTATTGTTGAGGCATTACTCCCACAAATAAACAAAAGCAAACTCAAAGTCCGTTAATAGAGCACAGTTGTCAGGGTCTCACGTTAACAAGTTCAAAACAGAAGGCAAATCAAAGTCCAGTAAGAAAGCAAAAATGGTTTAATGTAAATACACAAAAAACAAACGTACGTATGCGGCCATGCGATAGTCTAAATCACACTGAGGTGAGAGGTCAGGGAGAGATTCGCGCCTTAAGGATAAAAAACCAAAGCTGATGCGCTGTCCTTCTCACACGCAAGGAGGCCTTTGTATAACCGTCTTTGTTTTTTTTTTACCTGAAGATCCCTTTGAATTTGGAATAAACTTGTAGTAACTGGTTACACATAGTCGCATGTATTTTTTACGAATGCAAATTAACAGATGATTAGATACTCTTTAGATTAAAATTGCATTCTTAATGGAATAAAATCATGTCTTGGTGTGTTATAGCTTGAATCACGAAAATTATGACATTACTTGAGAAATTGAAATCCCGACCTAGCTTAGTTCTTTTGCTCCTGGAGCTAATATTATTTGCTAAGGTTGGGTACCTATCATACCTTTTTAGAATCTACACATACTAATATGTTTTTAAGATAATGGGAAGCTATAGCACCATTTCTTTTTTCACAATCAAGGGTCAAAACTACAAGTAATTACAAAAAAACGGAAAAAAATTGCTTAAAATGTTAGTTTTAATAATATTTTACTATAACAACGGCTATAAATGTAATCAAATTTAATAAAACAAGTCTTTAGGAGTACGATGCCAAAAAAAATATACAAAAATACCTAATTTTAAAGAAATGGCAACCGATTGAATGATCAAAGGAGCAAAAATTTAGAAAAAAACTAAAAGTATGCATCATTTTTACACTGTTGGTAAAACTGACGTAAAAACTAGATTTTATTGTAGCCTGACATCGGGGTTACCTCCACTTAGCGGATTATCCATTATTTACGACAGACCCTGTATATGACATTGAAGAATTATACATTCGCTATACGGTTCTAAGTTAAAATCAAAAGAAGAGAATGAATATTATGTAGTAATCTATATAAATAAAAATGAATTGCTGTTCGGTAGTCTCGCTAAAACTCGAGAACGGCTGGACGGATTTGGCTAATTTTGGTCTTGAATTATTTGTGGAAGTCCAGAGAAGGTTTAATTTATATACATGAAAATGCTCGAAATTAAATAAAAACAACAATTTTGTTTATCCTTTGATGTGTTCGTTCAGAACAATCAAACAATTCTGCTGTGAAACAATTTCATTACAACAACAATCAAATAATTCTTAATGTTAAGAAATATTTTGGACAAATTCATTAATAACATTATTTTATTTATTATATACAGAACAACGTCTGTCTGGTCAGCTAGTAGCTTATAAAGTTTACTTTTATTTTTCAGGAGGGTGACACGATTGGAGTTATGCGAAAGGCTATGGGGATATTACATTTCTTTGTTAACGGCGTCGATCAAGGCCCGGCGGCGTTTAATGTACCGGAAAATGTATTCGGTGTGTTAGGTGAGACATTTACATTTATAATCCTCGAAAACGTGACATTCGTTCACCGAAAAAAAATAAGATAATTGTTAGGGCTCTTCAATGCCTTCAATATAAATATTCTTATAATAATTAGTAACCAACTTGTCACAATAGGGCTAGGTAAAACAAGAGCATGTACTGATAATAACTGTATATTATAGATTCTTCCGTCCTACAAGATGCCTTGCGGCTAAAACGGCCGTTCCCCGCACGTCCGACACAGTGGCGCCAAACTTGCAAGCGCCATAGAGTATATTATAGTCTGTTATTGACCCAAGAGTAACTATTTGTGTTCAAATTATTTGTTCTCCGAACAATAATATTATGTTGTTTCCCCTCTTGATCTATAGCTTGTTAGATAATGTTATCGTATCGTACTAAAATTACTATTTCATAAAATATATAGTTTAGCAATAAATTATATAATAAAATTTTGAGAAATGTGAGGTTTGAAGGGTGCTTTTGCAGATGTACTATGACGTCATAATTCATAACAATAAACTAGTGAAGAGGTTCACTTCGTATAACATTTTTCACCATGCTTTTTGGTTAGATGGTTAGATTCACTGTGCCCAATTAATTAAAAAATATTGATGTTTTATTATACCTAAAAGATCTACCTAATTCTAAAGTAATATAGTGTATTAACAAAATAGTTAATTTTTATTCAATTAAGTATATACTTATTATGCTTTATTACACATAACGTTTTGATTTGGGTCGTTTATATTTTCGGATGGCGTTTATCGTTGTTTCATTCCAATAGCTCGACTTGATTCCTTTAGTTAAGAAATTTTACAAAAAACAGCTGCATTGGATTTTCTTAAAATATTTTGAATCATAATAACAGAATCACTACAATAATTCAATTTTAGTTAGTAATAAATCATTGGGAGTTACTATTCACTATTATAAAGTTTCAGTTTTTTTGGAGAGCATTCATAAGTAATGGATATCCTAGATGACTTGATATTCTAATGTAAATAGTTAAAACTTGTATATATTAATTAGGTATATACATTATAGTAAAAAAATATTTTTTTAATCACTTGGTGATTAATTTCCTAACAATGAATTTTTTTGAAACTGCATAAAATAAAAATCCACTATGTACAACAGACTTGTTTAACGGATCAAAGTGGACATAAAGTGGAAAAAGATCCATCAATGAGTTTTTTAGTGGACAAAGAGTATTGAACTGAAATCTGACATATTATTTCAGATCTGTATGGCAGAGTGGCGAAAGTAACTATAGTACCATCATACTACATGCCGCTACCGATCACCTCGCCGGAGACTTCGACCTTGACCGAATCCAGCACTAACACTCCGTAAGTATAACCTGGTGACATCTTCTACACTCCCTCACGGAAATTGATCTACAACTTGTTTATATTTAATTCTCATAACTCTTAAGGTATTAACGAGACTATTACGAGACGATTTTTTTCATTGCGTTTATCTTTTATGCAAAATAATTGAAATAATTATCAAATATCAATGTTACACACCTTTACGAGAAAATTGGCAACGCTGCATAGGTACTAAGAGCTTCAAATTGTGAATGATTGTACTTACCTACAGTATCAATGAAAAATATGTCACTAATCTTACTTTCATTGATTATTATGTCCTTTGATTAACTTTGTAAGTGTAAGTTTGGCAACGTCGCTAAGATTTGGACTTGTCGTACTGGTTGCAATCAAGACACAATGTACATAAAAATAACACATGTTTCTTGGCCTTTTCTTTGTAGCTATAGATTATAACCCTAAAGTTATGGAAATTAAATATAAACACGTAGATGCGGGACGTTACTCCACAGTGGGGTAACAATTATCTTCCGCTTACAACTAAAATTTGGACTAACTCTTTGCGTAGTGTTTGTGTGACAATATGACATGGTTCCTTTAAATGAATAATTATTATGTTTTATTTGATTGAAGTTATTATTTATATCACAGATCGTGTATAGACAGTCGACTTGACAGCCCGATAACCATGTGACCGATTTCGATTTGTTTTAAACTTTTAGCATTGTGAAATTTTAACATAATTCGTTTCGATGTTTGATTACTTGCTTTATACACACACTATTAACGACTTCCATACAGGGTCGTTTTATAGTATTTGTACGGTACATTGAGACCACTGGATTCCATTCTTCCACCAGACTTACACCATCCTCCTAATTAAAATTCTTAGGATGTTTTATAATTTCAATTATTAGAGTTATAATCTATAGCTAAAAAGAAAAGGCCAAGAAACATGTGTTATTGTTATGTACATTGTGTCTTGATTGCAACCAGTACGACAAGTCCAAATCTTAGCGACGTTGCCAAACTTACACTTACAAAGTTAATCAAAGGACATAATAATCAATAAAAGTAAGATTAGTGACCTATTTTTCATTGATACTGTAGGTAAGTACAATCAATCACAATTTGAAGCTCTTGGTACCTATGCAGCGTTGTCAATTTTCTCGTAAAGGTGTGTATCGATTTAGACGCCATCTGGACAGATTGATGGCCTATTTGTGTCGAGATTTGTCAATTTGTCAAGAGTATCTTGCGTGCTCCGCAGTCCAGATGTGACCACGATTTCAATTGAATCGAAATATCGGCATCAAATAAAAAAAATATATATTGTTAGAAACAATAATAACTACAATTTAGATTTGTATTATTTAAATATTAAAAAACCAAAGGAGCTAATGCCAAGCGTAAGGTTCAATGTTTACGACTTGTCAATCAAAATCGGTTAAAGTAGCAGTAGATTAGCTTTCCTTTTCTATCTTGCTGTATCTACGTTAAAGATATTCTTCTCTTTCGCACACTTTGTTCATGTATACGCTAGTAAATTTGATTCTATGATGCTTGTATACATAATATTACATATTTAAATTCAAAACTTATAAGGTACCTATGTATTATTCAAATCTTGTTACAGTTTGAAAATAAGACATCTTATTGTTCTTTTTTTTTATGGAATAGGAGGACAAACGAGCGTACGGGTCACCTGGTGTTAAGTGATCACCGCCGCCCACATTCTCTTGCAACACCAGAGGAATCACAAGAGCGTTGCCGGCCTTTAAGGAAGGTGTACATTGATATTGAAATGGCGAGATTAGTTTATTTCAGCAATTTTTATAGTGTCATGTCGTATGGTACTCTAATGTGGGGATACAGCTGCCGATATTCAAACATTTTTTATATTGCAAAAAAGAGCCATATATAGGTTTAGACCGCGTTACTCACTAGTGAGAACTATTTAGAGAAATCAAAAGTAACGGGCACCATCCCAGTATATTTTTGAATGTATTAATATGTATGTTAAAAAACATTCATATCTTCACTAAAATTCTGTTATACATGGTTTAATACCAGTAATAGACGTAAGCTCGCCGATACAAATCTTAAGCTCCACAGATTAATTAGTGGAGTTAGGTATAAAAGTATTTAATACATTGCCACAAAATATTCTTGACTAACGCATAAATTTAAACCCCGTAGAAAACTATATTCATATAATGAACTCAGCTATATTTTAAATGAGCATGGCAAGAATTGACCCACATAATTTAAAAATTAAGGAAGCATCGTACAAGTACAAGTTTATATTAATTATAAACTTAAGTTTATACGATGTGTATACAAAAAATATTGAGGCGCTTAGGTATGGGATTAAAAAGAAATAAATTATTATAATTTACTAAAAAATAAGTCATCTTGCACTAACGGAACGTTTTGCGCAATTGATATCTATATTTTTTTTTTAACATGACAGTAATTTTTTATAATATAGCACCATCAAACTATCTATACCTACTCAAATCATAGTATATTCAGTAATAATTCAAAATAAGATTTAATAATATTATTATCGTTTTTTGATACTAAAATCAGTAGGTAGGTTTAACAGATTCGATCGATACCTTCTTGAAAAAAGAATGAATTGTAATCCTCAATTATTAGCTGCTGGCTAACATTCTACAAATATATTATAATATTATCTTTAAGCAGTCAGTAATTAGGCATAGAAGATACAAATTATTGATTTAACATTAGATATTGATCAATAATTTTAGGTTCTATTTTATCTTTAGGTACTTCTACCTTTTTTCTCCCACTTTTTTAGACTTACATACGATTTGCTTATTTCTTAGTTTTGTTACGTTCTACATTTATTAATAAGATTCCATGATGTACGCCACTTCTTTCAGTGGATCCCAAACTACATGCATTCTCGCCATCCTCCTTTGTAATGTTTACCTTAAGTATTTTTCTCGTTTAAAAAAGTATGATTTTCCTTGAAATCTACTAGCAATAAAGAGTTTTAAATATTTATAGGACTATGTGCTTCCACCGTGTGCATGGGCCAAACGCCGTGGTTTCCCGGACGAGGATGAGTGCGCGCCGCAGTACGCCCTCGCAGCGGTTCAACGACGCGGTTCTGCTGAGCTCGGAGCCGCTCCGGGAGTGCGACATGTTCGAGGTGCGGATTGACGCCATCCTTGACTGCTGGATCGGCAGTCTCGACATTGGTACGTGTTTCACTTACTCTCACCAGCCTAGCGAAACTCTCTAACGGCTATTCCCAATATTCAGTCTATCTCCGGTTGTGACCTACTTGGGATAAAAAATCGTAACTATCGTTGACTTTTCTGTCCCATTAAACTTATCGACGGTAACTCACTTTATCTATACACGCTGTCTGTCAATGGGACGACGTATAGCTCACCAGGGATAGAAGTTTGTATGGAAATTGCAACAGTTAACTGGCGATAAGAATTACTTATCGGGTATATTGGGACAGCTTCAGATTATTGACAGCTAACTACTGACAGTAGGTGGTAGTTATTTATTTCTATCTGTAGATAGTATATTGGGAACGCCCGTAAGAAGAAAGCGATTCACTCGATTGTATGCCGGCTATAATATAACGGTTTTAAACAAACTGTTCACTTTCAAACTTAGCCGGATTATACTTCGTCGCCCTATTGCTATTACTATTTCAAACTTATGTCCAATCTTACCACGCACAGCCACTCTGTGGAATCAATTACCGGCTGTTATTTTCCCGAACCGAAACGACATAGGGACCTTCAAGAAAAGAGCATACTCATACTGGATGTCCATGGACGGTTGCCTCACTACTGTTGCCCGTTTGCGTCCTCTTATATAAAAAAACGTTTCATACAAACTAATCCACCACACCAACGTTTACATTAACTATCATATTCATAAGGTGTACGCGTACATTTCGGTGTACTATTTCAACAAATTTAATTTTAATTGTAAATCGTCCTGGTTATTTGTCAGAACACAGTTAAATATTTTGTCAATTTCATCAACAACAACTAGCGTGCGGTCTGTCTACATATTCGTAGGTAACATAGCTACCGTACCGTTTCGGCTCCTAGGGATATAACCGGTTATTACATTCAAATTAAAATATTTCTTCAAAATATGATTTTAAATCATATTATTGAACGTCAATAACTAGCACTTGTTTGAAAATAGATGCCTCAGACCTGAAAAGAACGGGCTTCTTTTATTTAAATAAAATTTCGAAACAATATAGTATCGTTCAATAAAATCTATTATTAAATAGCCGGAGCGTGGTCGCTCCATTCCTGATCTATTGTATCGTTAAGAAAGTCATTTATGTTATAGTAATCTTTATTACACAAACGTTTTATTCACGATTCTTCAAAACATATTTAATATTTTTTTTTAATTTCGTATCACATTTGTTTTGTAGATTTTTTGGGAGCATGTTGTATAAACATATTTTAAGGGCTATTATGATTACGTTTTACTCTAAGTTCTTGTATGCAACACTTAATGTTTATTCCGTACGCAATAATAACAATAGATACAAATAGGCAATTACCATTAATTTTTGAACCGATGCCAAGGCTTGTTTGTAATCATCACTATTATATGTGTCATTACAAATAATGATATGGATGAAAATCCAAATGATATTTTTATTTGAATTTCATTACATTTTAATACATAGGTGGTACTTTATTGTTTGGTAGGTGTGACGGCAATACGGCCGGAAGACATGGATGCGGAGGGCGTGGAAGTGGCGGCCACAGACCTCGAGTGCGACACTTACATGCTGAGCGGCTCTACTCTCATGAAGGATGGCGTGCCCGAGCGCAGTGGGTACCCGCTCGACCTCGAACAACTCACTGTCGGCAGTAGAGTGGGTAAGTCAACTAACTTATCAAGAACTTATAATAAAAATTGCAACGTCTTCATTTGTTGATGTATGTTGCATAGATGGTAGCAAATGTTGAAGGCATCATGTTGTTAACTATCGTAACAATTACGTGTTGCCTGATGGTTTCTCTGTTTCCAGGTATCATGTGGCACGCAGATAAAAGCATCCATTTCTACCTGGATGGTATGGATATGGGCGTCGCGTGGTACGTGCCTCATTTGAATATATACGCGGTCATAGATCTGTACGCGCAGTGTACGCAGGTAAGTTTCATTTAGAGCTCCCACTTTGAGAAGCAGTTAGTCCGATGCGATACCTATGGCCTTGTCAACATACACCAGCTGAATCTGCCTTTTCATTCACATACTCTCTCTCCTTTATTCCATGTAGCTTTCTATCGCCGTCGTTCGTTTAGCCTCATATGAACAAAGCCTGTTAACTTGACTCTAAAATGATGTAGCGTAACACATCCTTTAGCAGTAGTACTATTTTCGATGTATTTGCTCAAATTTCGGAGGCATTGTGCAGTGACTTCGCTTCATTGTGTCTTCCGCTGCTATCACAGGGAAGTAGGAGATCTGTCTGACTTGATTTCTTCAGCGCCATGCCAACATCACACAACACGCCGTGTAGTTAAATAACATCCTCTCCATCTGGAAGTAAGACGTTAGTCCACAGTGCGGTTTTGAAAAAAACCTTGAAAATCGAAGCTGTTTGAAAAAAATTTCTTGCGTCATTCTTCTGGGCCTATAGGATACGACTACCTTCAGCCCGAAGAGGCCATCAATTATCCTGTGTTTTTTGGTACACATATATTTTTACATTTTAATCCATTTGTACCACCCTGGGTATATATTATCTACCTATTTTATCTTAAGTACTTATTTATTGTTTTTTAATTAAATATGGCGGTTTATTATACACGCTGAATAAATGCGGCCCTCATAATATAACAAATACCTCCAACACCACTTGATGTGGCCATCTCTCAATAGGAGATAGTGGAATGCTTCCAGAATTTAATTTGAAGCACTAATCTGTGCGTATAATACGCGCATATAAAGCTACCTCTCAGTGAATAGGACCTTAAGGAGTCTATACTATACCGCATAGTAAAAACAAGTCATAGGTAATCGATAAAAATAGTTGTAAATGTAGTTGTGCATTCACAGGTGACCATTCTGCGCAATGACGAAAGAACATTTAACTACAACGGGTACCCGCAGGCGGACAACCCCATCCCTGGGCAGACTAGAACCGTTACACCGCCGCTGCCATATTGGTAAACAGTTAAAATTTAAACAAGTCTTTTATTTCTAAACAATATGTTATGTTTTTAAAGTGATAACCCTCACTTCTAGGATTAATACACAAATAAAATTTGTAAACAAAATTTTATGAACGATGCGGGATTCGAATCCTGTACGACCTCCGGCCTCTTTTATTTCTGTCAATGAATCTGTCATCAATCTGTCAGACGCCTTCTGTCTGTATATCAGCAGGCTGTTTCTCCTAAATCGTAATAGTTAGTCGTTTTCTAGCTGCCACAATGGTGGTCAGATATTTATTTGAATCAATATCATAACTGACTTAAACTCCTGGATAACACGTGATTCACAAAATATTTTCATATATCTTTTTCTATAATTTCAAATTGTATTTTTTCTAAAGCAATAATTTAAATGACATGTGTTAATTCTTAACCATTTCTAAGTTGACAGGCATGGTTTGATGAGCACAATAGAGCGTGGTCGTCATTTGATATTAAGTGATTAACGCCGTCATGAAACGCCAGTGAACTTTGCCAGCTATTTCTTACATATTACTATTTCGCAGGAGTTTCTCCGAATATAGTGGTGAAAATATCGAGCTGAAACTCGATTACTCTGTGGCTGTGAGAAAGACCCAGGACCCTACAAACGGTCTCGTCTTCAGCTCGGGACACTTGACTGTTGGAGAAACCTATGAGGTATGACAGATGACGGTTATAATATTGTAAAAATCGGGGATAGCCGAAATCCACCACGTTTTAAGTAACTGTTCGCTTTCGAACTTAGCCGGATTATACCTCGTCATCAATCGCCATTCTGTAATTACTATTATTTCAAACTTATGTCAAATCACTGCACGTTTCATACTAAACTAAATTTAAGTTTTTACTTAGGCACTCCCGCCTCTTATTACGTAGTAGTTACATCCTCTTTGGTAGCTATGACAATCGTGACAGAGTAAGTACTACTGCTAGGTAAAATTGTTGGATTTTGCTAATATTCTAATGGAAACAAATAGTTCTAAATATAAAAATAGTAGAAAACTTTATATAATATAAATACAATGTGCCTGCCAGTAATGTTCACAGAGTTGAGTGAAGGAAGAAAGAAAAATTTGACATACATACCTAAGTTCAGCAGAAGGCGCAAAATTTAGACATTGCAAAAGATTTGAAGAATCTCAAATTAATTTCATACTACGCAATTATTGGCTTGAGCTGGCTATCAACTGTAGAATAAATACATTGATATACAAAATTACGATGCGTATGGGGACGGTTATTGTTAAGTTCTTGAGGTATATAATTCCCTTTTATTAATTTGTGACGTCATAGTGATGCCAGCGATCACTTCACGCAGACTTTAGTTTGACAAGGTTCCTATTCCATCGCGCGTGACTTTAATTTAATTTTACTAATTAATTTAATTTACTACTAAAGGTGAAGATCGACCATTGCAAGCACAGCTACTCTGGAGGCATCCGAATCGGGGTCACGGACATAAACATACTGAACGCACATGTTAACAGAAGTCTGCCGCCGTCGATTGTACACTTGCCGCACTTCACCACGTACATCGACGGTAAGTTGCTATAGTATTACATTTAACAGCTGATTAACCCGACTGACCTTGCCCTGTCCTAGCTACAGATATCTTTATTACGATTTTATAAATTTGTCGAAGCCGAAGTATTAACAAATGTTTCAGCAAATCTCATGTTGTCCCTGTGGTTTAGAAATGAGAGATGCACTAATGTCATGCAAAAAGTTGTACAATCATCTCATTTTTGTTCGTGAGTTAAAAAGCAAAGCGTTAGTGATGAAGTAATGACCACTCTCTAGCTTCCCACAATACTTGTATTTTCATTTAAATTAATTCCAATTGAAATAAATCATTTCATTTTCATGTATTTAGATTTAACTGCTATTTATGTCGGGTATTTAGTACTCTGTGAATGCTTCAAGGGTATAGAGCCATACGCTATTTTATTCACACTCAGTATTTTGGCACTATAATTCATTTTTCCTTAAACCCATCATCTGCAGCAAATACCACATCCGAGTCAGTAAATGTAACTAAACAGCCTACTTTTCACTGTGACAATTATTCTTTGACTTCTGTCTAAACTAAGTCTCCCTGAAAATGAAACATAGTCTTAGACAAATACCTAATGCTGTGTTTTTAAATAACCGAAAAGTTTTAAATACAAATATTTATACATATGAATTTTAACCGTTTAAAGAGTAATGGATGTGTAGCATGACTTACCACCTGGGTGTGTGGCGTTTCTTTATGGTATTCAAGGAATTTTATTTCTCGTACTATGACTCTAAGGATTGAACTTTCTTGCGTGGACTTTCCAAGACAATACGACATAGAGCTACATAAAAGCCGTGTGAAACCATCTGAAGGCCGTGACAGCTGATATGATTCCTCTGATGTTGCCACAGAGTGTATGTTGTCTTACCGTCAGGCGACACGTGTGCTAGTTTGACCTCGAAAGCTTTGAGTAATTCAAGTATTAAATTTTATAACAGGTAGGTATATGAAGACCACTAATGCCTGTTCCCGCGAGCACGAACTGCGCGCAGTGACACCCTCGTTCGAGTGGCTGCGGCCTGGAGACCGCGTTGGTCTTAAGAAGACTGCGGACGGCCAAGTCCTCGTCTACTACAACTCCGAACTGCTCGACACCGCCTTCGAGAAGGTTCCCGATGTATGTACATCTCATATTTTTAATCAACTATATATATTTCCCCCGACACATGACACGTTTTGCATTACGATTCGCCTTACATCGTTTTGTATTGCGATGTCGACGCTTAATATCACTTAAATGCTTTTTTTTAAATGAAATAAGGGACCAGACGAGCAAGACGCTCAGCTGATGGTAATTGATACGCCCTACCCATAACAATGCAGTGCCGCACAGGATTCTTGAAAAATCCAATAATTCTGAGCGTGAGCTTGAGACATAAGATGTTAAGTCTCATTTGCCCAGTAATTTCACTAGTTACGGTGCCGTTCAGACCAAAACAGTAATGTTTACACATTATTGCTTCACAGCAGAAATAGGCGCCGTTGTGGTACCCATAATCTGGCCGGCTTCCTGTGCAAAGGAGCCTCTAACTGGTACTTCTGTACTTCCATAAAAAACATTTCTTATGAATTGTTAATATTATGTCGGTTCTCTCAACACATGCAGGTCTTTGAATAGGTGGTAATAATAAAAAATGTTTTTGAAAATTCATAAGTGTTATTAAATTACTTCTAGGCTAAATATTATTTGAATTTGACTTAAAGTATTACAACGGCAGAAGCCATTAAGGTAACCATTTTTACTTCACCAGGTCTAAGTAACGTTCACAACATAACTAAAACTAGCTGATGGCTAAAGAGATAAAAGCTTTTTAGAACAATATCGTATTCAAATTTAAATGACTACAATGTATTATTGATTAAGTTCCTGAAGAGGTCATTTGATGATAAAAGATTACCGCTCCCATTGGTCTCCTGTAACACGGAGAATTTAGAGAGCATTCATACCCCTTGATGAGTGCTGTACATACCTATACACTTCACCATAACTATATACATGGAATATATCTTAGTTAAGAAAATGACATTAAGACAAATTAATTAATAAATTGTTTCACAGAAAGTGTACGTAGTGATAGAATTGTATGGCTGCGTTTCTAAAATACAAGCAGTAAAGCGAGAAATAACCGTCGTGCCACAAACAAGTAAGTATTGTTTAATTTTATTTATGGTAAAGGACACAAACACGAGCGTACGGGTCACCTGGTGTTAAGTGATCACCGCCGCCCACGTTCCCTTGCAACATCATAGGAATCACAGGAGCGTTGCCGGCCTTTAAGGAAGGTGTACGCGCTTTTTTTTAATGTCGTATCGTGCCAGAAAGTCCCCGGTAGTTGAAGGCATGTTACATTAATTTCATTAAATGTATTAAAATTATAAATATATTGGCATATGGTCGGGTTACGAATTACAGTACCTATAGTAGATGAGGGTACTATCTAACGGGGAATCGCCCTCATCAGCGGCTGATATAGAGTAGGTATGATCGAGCCATGTGCATTCGTCAGCCCCGAAATTCTGTATATAAGCGACTGTCGTGTAGATTGTTTTATTACCAACAAATACTCATGTATAACTTGTTAACAGTGGCAAATTTAATTTTTAAGTGTTTTATTATTATTCACAAAAGCAAATTGCTATAATTGTCATTTATTCATATTTGTGATGAATATGGCAGTGAAAGTGTGAAACAACATTAAAAAATTAATAAGTGAATACTTATCAATCTTAAGACAGAGACGGTGAATGAAATTGTTGATGACTACTATATACACACTTTTACGTATAAAATACACATATTATAAAACGAAGTCCTCGGCCGCGTCTGTTTGTTCGCGATAAATTAGAAAACTACTGCACCGATTTTCATGCTGTTTTCACCAATGGGTAGCGTGGTTCTCGAGGTAGGTTTAAGTATAAAATTAGTTAAGTTTTTGTATACGTATTCGTACACATCAACGATAGTAGTTGGAGATGTCGGAAAAAACGGAGATGTCGGTGTCTGTGTGGGACCTTTCAACGAAAATCCTTTGAGATATAACAAAATAACGTATGTCTACAGAAGTTGAGAGTCCATGGTGGCATATGTCTATCTCTCACAATATACAATATCCATTTTAACACTTTAAAAATGTGGCAAAATATGTTTCTATTTCTACTCATTAACTCTGATGACACTTTTCCGATGGCTTTGACTACATTTACGTTGACAAACTTACGTTGGAAACAGGGTCCGTCGGGTCAGCTAGTAAAATGTAAATTATTAAAATCAACAGAAATTGTTGTACCCGAGTTTGATCCTCAACAAAAAATAGAAATATTTTCTTAAATATAGACTAAGTGTTAATGTTGTTGGTAATGCATTCATCATTCATCTTTTGTATTAGTCCGGAACTCGTCGCTCACTCCTCCGGCGACAGATGCGGAGGAACACGAGCGGTCGGAGGAAACTTCTGTTTCAACAAGCTCCGTGCACCACACAGAGAGGAGGCGACGCTCGCTGCCGCTAACGTTCCACGGAGTGCACGGCACTAACATTAGATTATGTAGCTCGGGTAAGTTCGCAATACATTCACTCGATAGTTTAACTATTTTTATAAAAATATTATTTCAAACCCTGCAAAATATTTTGTTGTGGTCCTTTAACCAATAGGTGCCAGGGTACCTATTGGTAAAAGGTGCCTGCTATTACAGGTACTTCTCTGCTGCCTGGTTTAACTATAAAAAGGATAAGAATTAGGAAGGAAAAAGGATTGAGCGGAGTGTCTTTCAGAGTAAAAGTCTGAGTTCTGAGTCGTGTTGCCTGGCTTTTAATCCCTTAGGTCTGTTACTGTGGAATTCTTATTTAAGATTTCGGTTTGGCAGACTAAGAGAAATAATATATATTGTTACGAGCTAGGGGTTCGGGGATGGATATTAAAGAATGCAAGAGAGATTAAGATTAATTACGCACTGAAGAAAATAGACTGTTAACGCTTACACAAAACACTAATACTATTTACTCTAAATGACATATACTTTACACTCACTCAATAATTTTTAACTTGTCACAATATTCTCACTTTTATCTTCGGATGTTCGATCTTTCATCTTTTTCCATACCGTCGTAGATTTCTTGAAAGTTCGTTAGCTCAACCTCTAGAGAGTTCTAATCATGGAAGATTTTTCTATCTTTCCAGACAATATTCCGTCTAGAAAGTTGGTATCTTATTTCTCTGTGTCACGTTCATCATGCCGTCCTTGTCATGTATTCTAGACCTTTATTCAAGAATGTTCTTTTACCAAAGGGGTTTATCAGTCCCGAAAATGCCAGAAAATGGATTACCTGACAATTGTACCAAGTATCTAGTCTTACTGCTTAGTACTGTCTGAAATACTGTTGCAACTTCCTGGCAACAATGGGTTATTTTCAATTTTCTAGTATGTGTTAGAACCTCTGTTGAAATGGCCTGAAATCAAGTTTCAGCTTGTTGAAAACGCCTCGAAGATCAAATCATTATGTACAAAAATAGTACTATAACAATTTTTTATATTCCAGACACAGTCGCGATACGGACGGCGGGCTATAACGATGCCATCGCAATCGTAAATCAGCCGCTGGCTCGAGGACACAGCTGCCGGGTAACACTTAAATTATTTCTTCTGTACACCTAATTTTTAATGAATACGGCCCCGAGTTCAAGTCCTTTTGAGTCTAACTAATAGTCTAAAAACTAAAACAAAAGTTCTTAGACGGCCAGGCTGGCTCAGTTCGATTTGTTAAAGTTTACACGATTTTCCTTCACCCCGGCAGCGTTCAATAAGCATACCTGTGAATTAGTATATCATGGGATAGAACGGCCACTACTTTACTACAATTACCGCCTGGACAACCTTTTAGTTAACGTTAGACTCGGTGCTTCTACGTAAAAATATGAATTTCGTTTTTGCAGTTCCGCATAGACAGAGTGGATGAGGAGTGGATGGGCAGCCTGGCCATTGGTGCGCTCGTCAGCTTGCCCAAGGAGGAACTCCCTAAAAGCGCCCTACAATTAGAGGTTGAATCCTGGGTTCTATCCAACCAACTGCTCTACGATGGATCTTATGTGAGTTTTTTGACTTTGATCTTATCTCATTTATTATTCATACAATTATTAATAATATGTTTATCAAGCTTTTAAATTATCAGTATGTAGAGAGCCAGTGGCTTCATCATGAAAACATCATGCTGCGGGCAGGCATTTTTGCACCAAAACTAACAAAATGGTCATAAAACTCATCAGGAAGGAAAAGAGACAAACAAAAACTAATATTATCAATAAAATATCCCTTCGTTCTTATGCGTTCGTGAATTATATTGAGAAATAGTTTTAGTATTTGACTCATAGTGATCAAGTGGCCAGAGTCAAAAATAGCACTACGAGGCCATCAATATTTTCTTCCTACATAAGTTTAAGTATCTCCATGTGAACATCATCTGGGCCCACTGATTTTCCAGTTTTAATTTTTCTTAAAGCCTTTGTAACTTCGTCCTTCAGGATAGAGTACCCATCACTCAAATCATAGGGTTCAGTTAAACTTCGTGAATCATTGGCGAACATTCACGAGATGTTCTTACCACTGTTTTTCCTTTGTTATATCCGGGATTGGGGTATTTTGTTTGTTTATAAGTTTGTGTGTAGTCTTTTTATAGCTAATAAAATATTTTAATTCCCTATGTAGATTAAATCATTTTAAGCATATAAGTCTTACACAAATTGGCCCTTCCTGTGATACCTAGCATCGCGGGCATTCGCGCCGAATAGCTCTTATCGATCTCCGTGTACATGGTTTCATCAGAGTGCTTGTAGAGTTTCCTTTCCTCATACTGTATGCAAATTTTCGTTCTCCTATACTATATGGAAATTAAGATTACAATATTGAAATAAATATTCAGGATCGGTTGAAAAATCACATTAAAACGTGAGTTCAATGTGAGAGTAAAATTAATAATCGGATAATGAAATCATTGTAAATAATTTTTGAATTGATTTGAATTTTTTTAATGTTCTACATGAGCTAGGCGTCCCGTGAAGGCTCACCCTGTTTAAAAAGCTTCACGAATTGTATCTAATTCTGCTGCAGATACGAGCTCCAATGGTACTGGATCTAGAGGAGGTTAGAGAGCAGTCGGTGATCACGCTGCACTTCAGATTCAGCAACGACCTGGTGGTAGAACTAAACGGCACCGTTCTGGCCACCCTCGCCACAGTGCCACTCCATCTCAACCACGTCTATCCGGTGGTAGATCTATACGGGAGAGTATGCCAGGTATGATAATTGATTAGTTTCACAAAAAGTACTTATTCTAATTTATAAACAAATAAATACAATACAATAAAGTTTAGTATGTACGCCAGATAAAGGGGAATATCAGGTAGTTTTTTATATCACTAGAAACTATAAGCTTAAATGCCTAGAAATATACTAAGTGAACGCACAAAAAACATGGCAGCATTTCTGACCCTTTAAAATAGCGGAACTAAAACTATCCCGTAGCAGGCAGGGCTTAGAACCTTCCGGCTCACGGATCATTTCGGTTAGATGAGTACGATCTTATCCTGGTCGGATGGTATTTAAAAACAGATGTAACAAGGATTTAAAATAGATTCATGTGTTTATAATAAAGTGGTGTGGAAATCATACGCATCGTCGTCCCAAAGGTAATTGAATGAGTCTTCACTTATAAGTTGACCAATTACTTAAAAATTCAATAAATATTTTTGAAGGATTAGAAAGTAATAATAATCTGAGTTTGAAGTGTTTGTAGGTGTTTATATTCAAATGCATGTTGCAAAAAAATTATCCAGTCTTTGGCTACCATTAAATGTGAAAGTGTGTTTTCGGAAGGATTTTCTGATATAACAATGGCTGGGAACGTAATATACATTATTACGATTGTATAAATACTTTCTCTCGACATTCAAAAATCTATTACTTACAAAATACATTATTTTACCTCAATTTCGGTATTTAAATCGTGTGTAGTTCTTTATTTTTTATCTTATCATTACACCCGAAACAGTGAATCATTAAAATAATTTGTTATATAATATGCTAAATACTTAACCGTCGCCATGGCGACCCGATACTGGTCACCCGCCAGTTCGGAGAGTATGTGCTGATTTCCACATATTTCCAAGCTTATTAGTATTTAATTTTGTTTCACAAGAAGTGATTTTTATAGCTCTATCTGTTAGGAAATTTGATTTACTATTTAATAAAAATAAAAGTGACTTTATGACCATAACTGTTTTTGTGGTAATGATAAAGTTATAAAGGTAAGGTACTAAAATAGTACCAATCTCATGTTTGTTGATTTATTAATGTTTTCTCTGTAATGAACAAAGCCACGGGTCTGATGTTAATATTACAATTAGCCCGACTTCGGAGCCAATTTCAATTCAAGGTCTCATGTTTTTTTTGTACCTGCTTGGGCATGCCATAAAAAGTGCTATGTATACAAATAGACTTTGTGAATAATTTTTGTATCACGACATACTTTTTGAGAGTTGTATGTCATACATAAGTGATATTTTTAGCTGTAAATAATATTATTTGCTATTTGGATTTGTTTTATTTAATAAATATACTTAAAGTAATACAAAATCATCCATTATTTTTCTTTCTTCCTTACTGCCTTACATGGATCACAGTTAATCGTTAATTTTTACTGTTAAGACGATTTTTAGTATACCAATTTCAAGATAATTTGTTGTAGATTCTATCACATCCTAATATTGACCTAGATTTAATTATGAATAACTCTTTTTTATGCATTGATCGTTTACGGTATCGTGACTTAACTGTGTTAACTTTTGGCGCTAATAATCAACGGTAGATAATATAACAAGACTGATTCCATGTTTTATATGCGTTCACTTGTTAAAATAAAATAAAGCGAGTAATTTTGATGTAACGATATATTTCGTTTCCGTATTACTTGAGTATTTTATACGGTGTGAAATAGCTGTATAGGTCACGCGCCAGTAAGAGTGAGTGTAGTGTATAGTGACGTGAGAACGGTCAAATAAATATTTTAGAAACAATACGTCAAATTCGAAATTATCTTTAATTATCTTATTTTATTTATAATTTAGGTTATATTGTAGTTTTTAGTAGAGCTTGTAATATGAAACAACCTTTATTTTTATTTTTTAGATATCAATACTACTCCATCCCTACTCCATAATTACTGGCATTTCACTCGACTTACCTGCGATAGCAGAGAGCAGAACTGGAGAATCCCTGGCTGAGCTAGATGAACAGAAGAGCAAGACTCCTGAATTAAGACATGCAAAAAGATCACTCAGTCAGGAATGTCTTATCGAAAGTTACATTACGTGTGATCCAGGGCCGAGCAGAGCGTCACCGTATAAAACGAAGAAGGCCGTAAGTGCCCCACCAATGGCTATGATGCATCAGAGTCTCATAGTAACTCCGACTTGCCAAAACAGAGAGATGGAATACAGATGCGTTAAGAAGAGTCACACGGCTCATGACTTTTCGATAAACGACTCGAACAGCAATGCAGATTATGATACGAATATCGAACAAAACGACAGATACCCAGAAGCGCATGATGTGGACCTTGATAATGAAATAATAGATGGGTTGACACTGGAGAGTGGCAACTTGCCCGACCTTACAGAGGAACAGTCGTCATCTATCGACGAGTCGATACGGCGTGATGATGCAGACGCCTTGACTGCGGAGAACTTGACTTACCTGAAACGATTGTTAAGCTTGGAATATGGTGAGGCCAGCTTGGAGTCGGAGTGGGAGGCATCCGGCGAGGGTTGTGAACATCTACATTTGGTGCTGAAGTACTGGAACTATCTTGTGGGGCCATACCCTGAGCTGAGGAGGGCTGTCTCGTGGGGACAAGTCGTTTGCCATTGTCCTAAGTGCGCGCCGGATTCAGAATCGATTTACGCCGGTAACCTTGTTTTACACGCATACATATAACCTTGTCGTTTACGTCCACGGTACTGATTCGGTGCTTGCCATCCACTCATTGTATTTTTATTATTGTGTATATATTTACTCCTGGTACTCTTGACCTGGTTCTTATTCAATGCATCCCTAGTCTGATCATGTAATTTGCGCCTAGCTTAACTTTTTCTAACCCTTACATTCAAAGCGTACTGGTCACCTGATATATGATATATGATGAATACACCACAGTAATCTTAGGAGCGCTAGGGGTTTTTGAATTTCAAGTGAAAACTCCAGACATTTCTTTACATTAATTCCAGTATATATGTCCGATTTGTTCGATGACTTTTTACCTTCTTGTAGGCAGTGACGTGATTTACAAATGGGTTTAAATTGTTTTGTGGTCAATGGTCTTGTTCACTTTAGGTATGTCGTAACTACTGATATGCCGATATTGCTCCAAGTTTTCAAGAATGAAGTCTATTTTACGTGTGACAGGGCGACCAAAACGAGTTTCATCTTTGACATCAAAACTCCCGGATTGAAAATGCTTAAACCACCTTTTTGCCAATCTTATTGACAATGCATTAGGTACATTTTTTGAACTTGAACAATGCTTGTGTTGACAGTTAGGTATTTTTTTAAACCGAGAAGAAAAAGAGCGTTCCTATAAGTTTTACATTCGTCGGTCTGACCCTATTTTCCGATGAAGATCTGTTCAGTCGGGAGGTTTTTTACGTTTTTAATCAAAAATATAATATTTTTATTCACATAAAATAATTAGTTATACAGGTTATTAAAAGTTTAGTTTTCTTAAATTAAATAAAATTTGTCTTTTTAGACTTAGATATCTTTCAGTATATCTTTTTGGTATATGTAGTGTAAGCGGATATCAAGATATATTTGTATGACATGTTTTCTCAAATTTTAAATGTGGTTAAATCCAAAAAACTTGAATACTTTAGTGGTGTAATATAAATATGCTTATTTGGTTTGTTAATTTCTTCACATCTCTCTCTTATGAATAAGTATCAATTATCACTAGGTAACGATACTTCTGTGATAACGTGTAAATAGCACTAGTATGTAATTGTTCACGTTCTTGTAAGCCGTTATAACACAAAATACAATATCCAATCATTCTTCATTAGGCAAAATTAATAAAAAAACAACCAACTTTAAAAACACTATTCCAAAACAATAGATATAATATGCACTAAAAAGTATAAAAGTAATTGCGTATTTGTATACAATCTAATTAATAAATCTAGGAACGATTATTGCTAATTTTGAATCGGTGTACTCCCGCCGCGGCCCCGCTTTTGCTGCTCGCCTCCTCACGTCGCGTGTCCGACTCAAGCACATCTCACCTATAACTATGTATGTAGTTACAGACCTACCTTGGCTGACACCGACTCCAAAAATAACAATAATCGTTACTAGAATTAGATTTATTTATTAGATTGTATTAAAATACTCAATTATTTTTATACTTTTTAATGCATACTATAGCTATTGTTTTGGAATAGTATTTTTGAGGTCGGTTTTTATTTTAGTGAATCTGAACTACATTAACTAATAATGTGTCTCAATTTGTGTAGATCATTGCAATATTATTACAGATTGTTAGAAATTCTGCCACAGATCGCACCCTTACTGTAAGTCCTTAAAGAGTTCCATTGATCATCATATTTTACTACGACAATTACTTGACCAAAACGACGTTACGGTAGGTGACTCAAATATCCGGATAGCATAAAAAAGATTCGGCCTAGTATCGTTGATCCTAAGAATTGAAGAGTTCCGTTACTCTGTCATGGATCCCAGAAGCAGAACCTAATCAAACTATCACCAAACTACCTTTAAAGTATATCCTTGCAATAAAAAAACGAAGTATCGAAATCTTTTGGCGCGATTTTGAGTTATTTACCTACTTATAGCAAATTTAACACTTTTATGGTTTTCTCATGGCCGCCAATGTCAAATCTGGACCAAATTGCAGGAAGCACCAACTTTCAATTAAAAAATAAAAGAAAAATTATCAAAATAGATTCACCCAGTCCAAAGTTCTGAGGTAACAAATATACCGACGAATTGAGAACCTCCTCCTTTTTTAAAGACGGTTAAAAAGAGCGAATATTGTTTTTTCATTTCTGACTGTGTCCTTTCATCTGTCCCATTCTGACAAGCGGCTGACAATTGTCATTAATTGTACCATATTTAATGAAAAAATTATCGTTAAATTAAATTACTTACGCTCTTTGCATATCAATCTTATATAAATAAAATAACCTTATCGATGATAAGTCACACAATCTTTTTTTAAGTCGTTAATGTATTATGTAAGGACTTTAAATAGCACACATAGGCTTGTTGATTGACACACAGTTGACACACGATTAATAATAATAATAATAATAATAAAATTTATTGCCTTGAACTTAATTTAAGTATACAATATCAGCTTATTACAAAACATACATTAAGACAAAAGGGATTAAGTAGGCTCAGCTTATGCTGCCTGAAATAATATTTTCATGCAGCGCTGGTTTTCAGCCATTCCCATCTCCCTAAGGTGTAAGGTGGGATACATAGTAAATAATTAAGAAGAAAAGTGTGCTTACATTGTCTTTAAACACACTTTTGCCGTTCCGTTATCAGACTGCGAATGATATGTCCACATGTATAGAACGTCATTGGTATTAAAGATACATTTCTTTGGAAATTCGATGTTTCGGTGGACTATAGTCGGCAGAAAAGATTATAGGACAAGTACGGATCTCCACTCTAATTGAGGTATATGAGAGATAGCTTGGAGGAAGTCTGTGGATTTAGTTAGATTTAGTAAATGGAATTTAGATTGGACTTCATGAGCACAGCCCATTCCGCTTGGGCACTGCCGTCATGAGTTTCGGATATGAGTGCTTCGTAAATTTTGTTACCTGTGAGTATGGTTTCAAGCTCGTGAATGTTTTAGGAGAAACCCTTAATGTTCCATAACTCGTAGCGCAATCATTTTGTAACTAATTTGGTGATTACTGTCGTGAATAGAGTACTTATCTGTTGAAGAAGAATGTGTCATTTTGCTCTTAAAAACGGAAATTCAATTTTTGAGGGTTTTGGTGGTTTTCTCCACTAGCATATTCAGCGTATACTTTTGTTTTCGTTGGGTGATTGTCCAGTCGAGGGTTTGGGACCACCATTCTAGGTCTGTGACCTGCTCAACCCCAATATTTGCATACTATTACGAAATTGTACTTGAGACGTCGCTTTTTCAAATCTAAACAATCTACTTTTTGATAGATCTGACTTCTGGGATCAGTTACACAAATTAAATTTGCAAACAAGATTTATGAACGATGCGGGACTCGAACCCGCGATCGTGAGCAGGTAATCAACTGTAAAGTAGATCCTGTAGATGAAGCCATAATCTGAGAGTTGAACCATACATATCAAGATTAATGAACGTTACATCACTCGAACGGTTGGCTCAGTGGAAGAGCGCTCGCATGGAACGCCACAGCTCTCGGGTTCGAATCTCGCATCATTCATAAATTTTGTTGACAGGCTTAATAGTATATGTGTATGAATGATTGCGAAACTGAAGTGGCAGTGGGCAGGGCACATAGCTCGGCGAACAGATGGTCGTTGGGGCAGTAAGGTCCTCGAAAGACGACCAAGTACCGGAAAGCGTATTGTTAGTAGGCCCCCCACAAGATGGAACGACGATCTGGTCAAGATCGCCGGAGTACGTTCTATGAGGGCAGTGCAGGACACATCGTCTCGTGGAGATCTTTGGGGGACGCCTTTGTCCAGCAGTGGACGTCTTCCGCATGAAATGATGATGAATATTTGTGTTGGTGTAGGTTGGGTGCGCTTCGAGCGTATCGACGGTGTGGGTGCGGCTCGGCGAGGGTTCTGGCAAGTCTCGCGCGTGGTGCTCATGGCAGCCAAGACTTCGACCGCATCACGACCCGTGCGACCCGCGAATTTAGCCTCCGTGCCCTCTGCGGCCAACCCCGCCGGGTAAGACCATTATGTTAAGTGCACCTTATAGTGATAGTGCACCAGATGCCGGCTAGATTATGGGTACCACAACGGCGCCTATGATTGCCGTGAAGCAGTAATGTGTAAGCATTACTGTGTTTCGGTCTGAAGGGCGCCGTAGCTAGTGAAATTACTGGGTAAATGAGACTTCACATCTTATGTCTCAAGGTGACGAACGCAGTTGTAGTGCCGCTCAGAATTTTTGGGGTTTTTTCAAGAATCCTGAGCAGCACTGCATTGTAATGGGCAGGCGTATCAATTACCAGATTTCTTAGATCACGTTTACGTCTAGATAGACTATGACAGCTGTGAAAACGTCGAAAAAAAAAATGAGTTTAGAAGTAACCTCTATTTTGAGCAATGCACGCACACCAACACAAAGTGTCATACAAATCGCGAGCATAAGGCATAGCTTGTCACGCACACTGAACTCATATTTCTGGCCTGTTTTTATCAGTTGTCTAACAGCAAGATACTCTATCTAGACATATAAATTAGCTAAGGAAAGATTGATATAACCTACATGTGTGATCTGAATGTGTGTTAGCTTAGCCATGAATCAATGAAATTCTTTAATCCTCTCAAGTTTATAAATAAAACTCATTTAACGATGTGTCTAATATTTCAAGTACCCACTATTAACCATTTGATTGTGTTGTATTCTTATAGTCTCTAACTTAATTTCAGATGGATGGACGAAGAAGGAAAACCGCACCACACAGAATTGGCTCTCGAAATTGATATTGAGTTTGTATTAGTTCCTTTTTGTTTTGTAGACGGTATAAATATTGTTATAATTTAGTACTACACAAAAATCACATTCTAGGTTTTATTTGTTTGTATTTATCTGCTGCACCTTTATATCAAATTATTGTAAGTAATTCATTCTATTTCAAATCAATTTTCTTAATTAAGGCGACACTAAATGCCAGCGACCTTGAGCGATATGAATTCACGGCTGCCGGCCCGCCATCTATATAACAAAGCCAATATTTTCAAAATTCTTGCGTGGAAAACAGTTTATATGCTTACAATCCTCGTTATTCACTTCTGATCTGAATAAATGAACCTACACAAAAAAGTACAAGCTATAAGTATAACTTTTCTGAGAGAAGTACCAAAAAAATGCGACACGCCATGCCAAAAAACCTGTTTAACTTCAAAGAAAAGTGGTAGTTCAAAAAGGCTCGGCAGTGTTAACTATAACCAACAGTAAGCATAAGCAACCTACAAATAAGACTTAAGGATATGTGTAACAGGATCAAATAGTGTTCATAGCTCGAAATGCTATACTTTCACCCACAAAACTTGTCTAAACACACCATGTTTGCGTGTTTTCTGCTTACTCTTCGCCTTAATGATACAAATGGGTACCAAATTGAATTTGAAAACAAAATTTATGAACAATTTGGGACTCGCAACAGCGCCCTCTCGCGTTCCGTGCGAGAGCTCTTCCACTGAGCGAACCGTTCGAGTGACGTTACGCTCATAAATCTTATATGTCTTGTTCAACTCTCAGGTTGTGGCTACATCTACAGTAAAGTAGATTACAGTTGTGTCATTGTGTGTCTTCTACCGCATTTATCACGGGGAGTGTTCCGAAGAGCTGTTTCACCTGATTCCTGCCGCCGAATTCCACCTTCGCACGACACGCCACAAGTTAGGATATCATCCCCACCATCTGGATGTGTGGCGGTCCTCCACAGTGCGGTTTTCAAGGAGCTTTCTTCCTCGTACTACAAAGCTGTGGAAAGTGCTTCCTTGTGCGGTGTTTCCGGGACGATACGACATGGGTACCTTAAAAAAAGCGCGTACTCCTTCCGTAAAGGCCGGCAATGCTCCTGTGATTCCTCTGGTGTTGCAAGAGATTGTGGGCGGCGGTGATCACTTAACAACAAGTGCCCGTACTCTCGTTTGTCCTCCTATTCCATAAAAAAAGGAAGATTTGTAATATAATGGCGTACAGACAAAGCGTATGAGAGATAAGAAAACCTCCAACGAAGATGCAACAAGATAGAAAAGAAAGCATATCTATTGTTACTGTGACCGATTTTCATTGACAAGTCGTAAACAGCCCCTTATTGTTTTAAATGTTAAAACACTAGCTAAGTCAAAATAGCTCACGAATTATGTGGCTGTGAGTTTTCTATAGTATATTATAAGTACTAACTATTGAAATTACTGGGCACACGAGACTTAACACCATATGTCTGAAGGAGACGAGCGTAATTGTAGTGCCACTCAGGATTTTTGGATTTTTCAAGAAACCTGAGAGGCACTGCATTGTAATGGGCAGGGCGTATTAATTACCATCAGCTGAGCATCCTGCTCAGTTTGTCCCTGATTGCCATATAATATGTGAATGAATTGAAAGTCATGTTAAAATAAACACAGAATTATAATGTCAGCAGCTTTGATAAGCCCCACTATTTATTCGATGATTAGCACATATTTTATGTTTTTCGTATTATTCTAGAGGGAACGACGCTGACAAAGACCGTCTTCTCGCCTTGCTCATCTACTTGAAGCCTTTCATGGTATTAGCAGATGAGGAACTTTATAGCAGCGACGAGTGACTACCGACTCCACCACTACCAGGAACATCACAATTATAATAATCTAGGTGCGACCCGTGCAAAATGTTGCCTCCACCACAGCCAGGAACATCACAATTATAATGTACAAGGTGCGACTCGTGCAAAATGTTCGCACTCGACAATCGGTCACGTAATCTTGATGCGCGATCAAATGAAACATTATAATAAGTTTGTTGATTGCACATTGCATTGCAATGTTCATTTTGAATTCGTATTATTTGTCAATATCAAAATAAATTTCGGCAAACATTCAAAATGGTGTCTGAGTCATTTTATTTGACGAAGAACTGGAAGTTATGGCGTACCAATGACAAAACGCCTTACGACACAATAAAGGTTTAAGAGATAGGTAAGTCGTAAAATCGTAGATGATGTTCGAATCATGCCTTTAACATAAGTGGTCCGAAACTGCCGCTAACTGTTGTGTGTAACAGTCTAGAATAAACAACGAATAACAGATAACTACAAAAATGAACACTTGCGGCGACTAGAAGTTGCACTAGAAATATATATTATGCATACGAAAATACTGAGATTTTGAAAGGAATATTAACCTGCATGGTTTACTACTACTTCCATGATTAACTATTTAACCCACAGGTTTACTCAATAATACTTTTAATAGTATTTTAAAATCATTTCACAAAGAAGACATATATACCGATATATTTCTAAGAATTGGGTATTTTATACCGATAAAGCGCTACGTCAGATGGACACATGATCATTACAAAATCTTTAAAGCCCTTATTCTTTTTTATTTCTCAGAAAGACAAGAGTTTATCTGTAGTTGAAAATAAATAAATTTCTATTATTTCAACTCGCTGAAATGTCTGCTGAAGTAGAAATATTTTATAAATAGATTTCGACAAGTCAACGAATCACATGTGATCAACTGTATCGGCCGTCTGCTAAAATAATTTTTCTACCTATTAGAAGTTATTGCCGCGGGTTGAGACAGCAATTACAATATTTCCAAACAAGCAAACATTGGCTTTTAAACTCTAGACTTTGTAAATAGTGATAGTAAGAGTTTTTGAAAATACATCTGTATCCGATGTCTAGTTAGGCTACAATCGCACATTTCACGGTTATGCGAAAATATGTTCACTCAATTTGTTGTCTTCTAACAAATTGTAACGGTGAACGAGTTTTTGTTCTATTATTTATGGACTCCATTAAGGCTTGACACCTAACGTCCGTTATCGCGTTGAACACACAAAAGAGCGTCTGAGGCTTGGATTCTGTGTTATTAATAAATGCGAAGTTAAGTTATTCCAAATTTACAGAATACACGACAGGGAGAAAACTTAGGGGCTGTTCACAATGTCCAAGTAAAGTTACGAATAGGCTACTTTCTACCCCCCTTATTCGTAATAGTTTAACTAACTTAAAGCATTGCTAATTTTCGCTCTGTCTTCTTCTATTGACCTGTGTCAGAATGAGAAAAAACACTCCTTAGCGGCTGTTTAAAGTTAGCGGACCATTATGAATAAGGAGGTACTTATTTATCGAATAAAGCATTATTTTATTGTCATTAATTTATCTATCCTATGACAATCTGCTATTTTTTTGGATATTGTGAAACAGCCGCTTAGAGAAAGCGCTAAAGCCATCAATTTATCGCACGACGTCAAATCATATTTCCCTAAAATTATATTGCGATAACTGGTGGCCTAACATATTCTTAATATCTGTTAAAAAAATTAAGCCTTAATGAAGGCCCAGTAGTTATACTTATAGTAGTGTAAGCTCTGACTCGAATTTTAACTGTTGTCATTAGAATTGAATACGTAGAAATTGTGAGATTGATGAAAATGCGTTTCTAGTGTTTGTATAATTGTATTAATAGCAGTTTCATCAATTACTGTCATAATATTATCAGTTGTTATCCAAATTGTGACGCTTTGGAATCAAAGTACAACTCTAGTATTTCTTTAAAACTAATATCTTAAGAATATTTTACTATTTCCCTTACACACTCATACCTTCCTCCATACGTATCATACATATTAACAGAAAATTTTAACCAATCGAAATTGTATTAATTCTATTTTAATAAAGTATTTGAAATAAATATCCACTCCATATCTTTTTACTCACACAGTGTTCTATTACAGAACAGGACACAAGATTTAAATGTAACATTTTAATGCCAGCTAGTCTTTATAATTAATAAGAGAACGTATATTGTTACTATTTAAATTATTGTATGAGAATACTGTGAGATCAGTATGTTGTTTACATGCGGTGATTAATAAACGATAAATGATAATATTTACTGTAAAATAAATTTATAAGTAGTATGTTGCAATTTTTTTAGATTATTATTCAAATTTAAGCAAGGTATCACCTAGTTTCAATTTGAATTATAAGTGAAAATCAAATTAAAATATAATTTGATCTGTCATTTTAATTATAATATTATTTTAACAATGATCACAATATAAGTAAGGTACGATAATGATCCCTATTAATATACGCTGTGAAATTGTTATCCTCCTATTGCAGAGCACAGAGAATTCTGACATTTTTCAAACAATGATCTACGAGTTACCCTCAAATAGAGATGAAACGATACCACTCTTTCATCGATACTAGTATCGAAATAAAGTATCGATACCACATTCAATACTTTATTAAAGTATCGATACTAGTGAGTAATCAATACTCATTTAATTTTTAACAACATTACTAAATTCATAAGCGAGGCTTTGCCCGATATGCATAAGAGAGATGGAGTAAAAATGATACATTTATAATCAACGTTTTTTTATTTACTGCCAAATCATTTAATTTGACCAATAAATTCTTCATAATATTATGTAGTGCCTCAATTCATCTTGACGGATAGGAGCGCGGCCGCTAGCTGGTTAAGGGCTCGGGCCTGAGGCGGATGGCGGCATTGCGACACCAATCAATACGATACTTTCATTTGATACTAGTACTCAGTATCAGTATGAAAGTATCGATACCGAATGAGTACTCAGTAGTATCGATTCATCGCTACCCTCAAACATGGCGCGGGTGGCATCACGTTGTGAGCGCACATGGCCACAATATGCGCCACCTAGGCATAAACGTGAGGTCTCCGTAATCGGCGACTGGAGTGTGTCAATAACACTAGCGGCTTGCAATAATGGCGATTTTGAGGTTTTGTTGTTCATTTAGTTGCGAAAAAATAACAACTAGTTTTTTGAAGGAACAAATTTCTGTTTCTTAATGTGCACCAGTTTGATTTCAAAAGTCACTTCAAAGCTGCCATCATAGCGTGCCGCAAGTAGCGTAAAGAAAACGGGCGCGGTCAGAATTGAATTGTGTCATTAAAATACGACGAAACAGAAACTGCAGGTGACTAAGCAGAAAATTTGTACGTTGACAATGTCTCATGCGAGTAGAATCGGTACATAGGTAGATGTAGAAATTGTCAGTATCGAGATTTACTTTTTTATTCATAACTTCTTTTTTGACGGTCCTAAGATGGAGAACTACTATTTTTAAGTGATTATAACAAGATTATATATATAAGAAGCGTTCCGATTAAATCTCAAATTTAGATCACATTTCCATAGACATTATTAGAACAATGGCACCTTAATCCACTTTAATTACTCAATATATGCAAATAATACATTTCAACTGAAGTATTCGTAATTTTAAGGAAGTTTTAGTAGTATTTATTCGATTTGTTATCAAGTCCTCTGTGCCTGATAGTATTGTAGGTGCAACGTTACTTGTAGTCTGTTCGATTGATGTATAATAATGTATACTTACTTCCTCATTCAATATTATTTATGTATGTATAAATAAATAGATGTATCTGAAGATATTTGATATTTCATCAAACTATAATACTTGTGGTAATAATGTTGTTTTAAAACGTTGGTTTTGAGATATATCTTAAGCGTATTCTTGAGTTTTGATTTGTAAGAATTCTTTGCGTAGTACCGACTGTCTGGTTAGGCGAATGATTTGTAAGTGTTCAGTGTGTGCAATATATCAGGTATAAGTGCATGTACCTTATCTTTATATATACCGACGTAATCGGGTTGGGTGAATATTGAAATCGGTAACGGACAGTCGGCACCGGTTACCAGAACTTCGAATATATTTAGGCTTTTAAGTTGAACAAAAAAAATATCGCAACGAATGTTTATAAAGTTAGTGAAATACTGATGATTACAGCATACCGATATTTTTGCGGAAATATCAGACTAATTAAATATGATTTTATCCTTTGGTCATTCAGAGCAATTTATTTGGACCCTCAAGCATATCGTGATTATAAAGTATAAACACCTTTACCAATATGAAATTATAATGTGTGATAACTTACAAAGTTCAACACAATGTCTTATAATTTGTTACAATATTGTACTATTAATACGAAGCGTTCTTGCATTTTTAATTTAAAATAAAGCGCTGAAAAGAATTCTGTGAATTTTTCTGCGCAATTTCTTTACCAAAGTACCAATTGCGTCTGAATTGGTGTAAGTGTTTTAGCTGACATCAAAAAGAATCCAATTGGGAGTTAATTTTGAAAATAAAATGACATACAAAAGTTCCAAAGCCAATATGTTCTGCATGCAAATGCACGGCGTGTGTAAATGCATGCAAATACATCATTAGATTTGTTCTGAAGTCATTCAGTGTATAAAATAGCTCCTATTAACTATAAATTCAACATAAACAAACCGCTACAGTCCCGCAAACTTATCTGGCCCGCTGGCAGCGTCGCTGTTATCGCATTTAGTGTTGCTACTAAATATTTTTTGCAATACAGTGGGTAAAAATAATATGCACATATTAGAGGTGTTCAGGGTGTCACGGTTTTCACTACTTTCGCTTTCTTTCGCTATTTTTTGTTCACGCATCTGACAGAAAATAGCAAAAGTAGCGTTAATAGTGACTCTCTGAACACGCCTAATGTAACATAAATGTTACTTCACTAAAAAGTAAACAAATAGTGCCATTAAAAATCTTTATATTTTTATACAATAATTATGATCATTTACATAAAATGTATGCCGAGTGTTCTCTAATGGAGATATTCCAGGTATTCTTATATCACCGGAATTGTTTAATTGTATGAATTACATAAGTCATTTCATCATCATCAGAGTCACTACTTTCACTTTCACTATCACTACCTAAATTAATGATGAAAGCCTCGTCTAAGTATCCATCCCTTTTTCGATACTCGTTTTCAATTTTTTTTACATGATTGCAATGCTTTTGCCATTCCGTAACTGTTATTTTATCAAAAGCTTCTGCAATCAATGTAGGCATTTCAGAATTTGATCTACCAATATTCTGATCTGCTACATTTCTTTTCATAGAGCTCCAAATCATTTCGATTGCATTTAAATCGCAATGGTATGGTGGTAACCTTAACACGCTGTGTCCATTACTTTTCAATAATTCATCTATTTCGTAAATAGGTTTTAGTTTGTGCCTTTTGATTAATTCGTAGAGTTGCGGTTTTGTGAAATGTTGACTAAATTCAACATTGTTTTCTGACAGCCATTTTTGCATATCACCCTTTTTATAATTTGAATTAGGGCATTTGTTTATAGAAATACTAAAAAAAAAATATGCATTATCCATTATGATTAATGTTGGCCGATGTAGATTTTGTAGAAGTCTATCAGTCACCCATTTTTTGAAATTTGTACTATTCATTTCATCGTGATAATCACCGCTTTTTGTATTTGATTGAAAAACTAATAACGCATTCTCCACAAAGCCAGCTTGTCCTCCCGCATGAACAATTATTGATCTGTTTCCTTTCGAGACTGGATTAAGCACACCATCAACTTCATCACTTTGCCAACAGCGTCCAGCTGTATGAGACGAATGAATATAAGTCTCGTCCAAAAATATGACTGGTTTTTTTTTCACCGCATTCATTTTCATAAATTTTTTGTAGATAATTAGCTCTCCATGCTATGTATGTCATTACGTTCAATTAGTACTTTTCGATTAGATTTTGATTTCTTGTAAGGAAATCCAAGTTTAGTGAGTATTTTTCGGAGTGTTTCACGACTCCCGTTAAAATCAATGTCTTCTTGGAGCACATTTAACAACTTTGCTAATGTGGGAATTTCTATGCGCATGCTGTAGAATTCATAAATTTTTCTTCTAATGACACCGAGATCTAAATTGTCCACTTCAATTTTGCCTTTAGTCCTTTTCCTTTTTTTTCCTGGAGTGGAAATCTTTGTTCCAGTTTCATCTGCTTGCTCTTTTTCTTTTACAAGTTTTCTTACAAATCGCTCCCCGACACCTACAATAGGAATAACAAAAAGTAAATAAATAATATTTAAAAATATGTATTTTAATTTAAAGTGCGTGGTGGTATTTTTTTAGAAGCTGACAACACTAACCTGTGGCAGCAGCAACGCGTTCATACAACTTATCGAAGCATATAATTGGTGCCTGAAGGCGTTTTTCTTCCTTCATATAATTCTTAACTTGTAATATAACGTTCCTCGCATCACTTTTTAAAGCTTTCGGCATTTTTCACTTATTAAAACCACAAAAAGAAAAATAAACACACGTAACAAACAATCAATGGTGGGAATGTCATGGAATAACAGGCTGATTGACATTTCAAAATGGCGACGTTAGTTCTACTTTTGGCCACCGGGCCAGATAAGTTTGTGGCACTATACTGTGTTTTTTAAAATCTCAGATTGCTTTTAACTTTTGCGTATTAAATGATTGAAATATCAAAATCGAAAATAATCGTCTTCTCAAATATTTGTAATTATTTATACTCTATTTAATTAAACTAATTTATATCTTTTAGTTTCTTGTTAGCCGTTAAGAGATGATATTATGTTTATCCTTCCTTTATTTTATAATTATGTCTTGATAATATGATTATTCGTATTTTATTATAAATTATATACCTACTATTTTTTAATCATTCAATAAATAATTTGGTAGACATGTGCCTTGATTTAATAACCTATGACGATTACCTAGTTTAAGATATGATAAATAGTTTATAAAAGAAATGAAGCGATGCTGCTTCAAGAGTCGAATTATGATCATGTTTCTTTTATATTTGATACAAACACTACATTATCAAGAAAAAAAAATGTAGACCATGTACTTAAGTATGATGCTTGCTACATTATTAATTAGACTACTTAGGTTGCATTTTGTGCTCGACCGACGGTCAGCACTGACGTCGGTCATCAAGTGATCACTTAACATCAGGTGACCCGTACGTTCGTTTGTCCTCTTCAATAAAAATGTTTAGGTACCTAGCGAATTTGGTAGAATCTGTGATAATCAAATGTTGATACCAGGAACAAACATAATATTATTTGTTATGGCTCTACTCGGTTAAGTCGGGTTCATAAGTATTTTGTTTTGTGATGTATATTTTTCAAAATTCTAAAGCTAATTCAGAATTGTTTAAAAAGGATTATGTGGTTAAAGTTAAACGACTTTATTAATGATACCACAGATTGGGAATGGAGTGACCGACCTCTGGCAACATCTCGACGGTACCGCAATAAAGAAAAAACGGCCAAGAGCGAGTCGGACTCGCGCATTGAGGGTTCCGTAGCAGCAAGTAAAATAATATAAAAGTACTTGTAGCTCGTTGTAACTTTGATCGATGTTTTAATGATAGTGTGTTAAAAACAAACTACTTACTATCTCGTTCAAAAACAATTTTCGGTAGAAGTTTGCATGGTAATTAATGTACATCATATATATTTTTTAGTTTTATTATTCTGTTATTTTCAGGTCTAAATAATTCTACATACAACATACAATCCCCAAAATTTATTGTTTACTTTTTCTATTTATATATTTACATGTTTTTTTCTATGTTTCTAAAACACAAATAAAATTTGAATAACAAAATTTTATGAACAATGCGGGGCTCGAACCCACGCCCTCTGGCGTTCCGACTGAGCAGGTTATATATAGGAACTAAAGTAGATCCTGTAGATGAAGCCACAACCTGACAGTTGAACAAAGTATACAAATTTTATGACGATACGTCACTCGAACGGTTAGCTCAGTTGGGAGAGCTAGACTAGCTAACGCTCACATTAAACACACGCACACGTCAAAACTACCAGCTATTCAAAATAGAGTGCCTCAGTCCTGAAAAGAACGGGCGCAAGAAACTCAGCGGGCTTTTTTTATCAAACCGTGTGGTGTCCTGGGACACCGGATAGGAACGAAGTTTCTTATTATAAATATATTAATTTTACTGAATTACTAAAATAGGGCAGTTTCCACTGAATTCCACTGTCTAAAATAAAAAAATGTGTGTGAATACATATGTATGCACGCAAGAAGAACTTCTTTGGCGTAACAAAACAAATCCTTAAAATTATTTATTCTACGTTTGTAGAAAGAACAAAAATTATTATATAAATTATTGAATATTAACGAATACGGCTGTATAGGCTTGAACTCTTTGCCTGTCCTAATAATGGACAAAGAAGTCAGAAAAATTAATTAATGTCGCAAACGTCAGAAGTCGTCAGCAGTCGTCGTGCGCGCGCATAGTAATTGTCAAATAAATTTATCTTCAATGATATCAATAAGGTATACATAATGTACATGTTTTCCTTTAATGTCAATGTAATTTTGCAGTTATAAACCTCTTTAGATTTAAATATTCGTTTACTGTATTTTAGTTTGGTTTGGCCTTGTTACCAATGCTCTAAATAAATAAAATAATCTAAATGTTATTTGTCAGAAATTTGTCAAATGTCAATAATTGTTACTTGTTAATTAATATTTATAAATAATTATAATCTTACGTTCCGGACGTTTTTTTCCGGTTATGATACCCCTCCGCATCGTCACACACAATGAACAAAAATATGGATTACAATGTAATATAGCACAATAATCATTTGTTATTAAAGAGCCTGAGGGTGTTCGATTCATTCCCAGTCTGTGGTATCATTAAGAACATCGTTTATGTTATAATAACATATCCCACACAAACGTTTGTTATCAATTCTTTCAAATTTCATAATGCATTTATTTTGTACACTTTCTGGGTTCATAATGTAAAAGCATATACATCGCTACTAACTCGACTTAACCGAGTAGTAGGCATAACAAGTTTATGTTTGTTCCTCGTGTTAATTATGAGTGTGACAGTTTTTAGTAAATTCCTCAATGTGTTTATGAACATCTAGGACATTATTGTCGCGTAGCAACGCTTCGACGTATATGACGAGAGTTGTCAATCGTCATATCGTGCAGCAACGTACATGACGAGAGTTGTCAAACTTCAAGTCACTGATAATTTCAACAGCTCCGTCAGCAATACTCGTAGCTCTAGCGTAAAAGTGTTTACTTTAGACGCTGTAGACCCGGGTTAGATACACCTACCAGTGTACGGAATTTTTTGGGTTTTGTAAAGTGAATGGAAATTTCTAGTAAGTTCAGGATCAAATCGAACAGCAAAAAAGGGATGGAAAATGTGTAAGCAGGATAAAAATAGTTAAAAGAATTTTCTAGTACAATTTAAATTTAAAGATGGAATGGGAGAATCTTTTTGAAATTAGAACAGATCCGGGGTATATAAGCCGTACTAAAGGTGGCCTACGGCAGTTCTAGTTCTGACTCGAAAGTGTAAAGAAGAAGAAAAGAAGAAGTAGTGAAAAGTGTTCCAAGAAGAGGAAGATAGAAGAGAGTGTTCGGTGCGGTGTGACGCGTTGAAGGTACCGCCACCTACAAGAGGAACAGCGGCAGACCGGCAAGTGCAAGTTCAGAAAAAAGTGAACGCAAATAAAGATCGTTCCTATAAGCGGAGTATTATTTCCAATCCCTGACACACTCTCGTGTCATTATCAAGAATATATCGAAGAAGCAACAGTCAAAATGTTTATTTCTTAAAAATTTTCTCTTAATCATTTTTATAATAATAACGATTAAATAACATTCTATACACATATAAGGACACATCATTTGCAGCAAGAATCTGATCTAGAAGCCTATCCGACTGCAGCGGGAGTCAGACTAGGCGATGAAGATTTCTTTATGCTTCTGGACTGGAACGGACTGGGCATCACCATCAACGGCGAACATATCACTCACATTCGATTCGCAGACGATATCGTAATCATGGCAGAGACTGTGGAAGACTTAAGCCATATGCTCGATGGCCTCAATACAGCTTCCCAAGGAGTAGGTCTCAAAATGAGCATGGACAAGACGAAGATCATGTCAAATGTCCATGTCGCACCTACTCCCATAACAATTGGGAACTGTACTCTCGAAATTATCTACGAGTAACGTCTATCTCGGACAAACTATCCAGTAAGACACGTTCAATTTGGCGAAAGAGGTCACTCGTCGAATCCAACTCGGATGGGCAGCGTTCGGGAAGCTCAGTAAAATATTCTCGTCCCAAATACCCGTGTCTGAAGACGAAGGTTTTCAAGTTACGACTTACGGTGCGCAGATGTGGTCCCTAAAGATGGGCCTGATGAGAAAGCTCATGGTCGCTCAGAGGGCTATTGCCGAAGTTTCCCTGCGAGATCGTATCAGAAATGAGGAGATTCGTAGGAGAACCAAAGTAACTGACAAGACAAAGCACCCGATAGCACATAGTTCGACGGACAGATGGCCGTTGGGGCAGTAAAGTCCTCGAATGGCGACCACGTACCGGAAGATGCAGTGTTGGTAGGCCCCCCACAAGATGGACCGACGATCAGGTCAACATCGCCGAAATACGTTGGACGAGGGCAGCGCAGGACCAACCGTCGTAAAATCTTTAAGGGAGGCCTTTGTCTAGCAGAGGACGTCTTCCGGCTGATGATGATGATGAGTCTAGGGCTTGCCTCGGTATATGATTGGTATCCCTCCAGTCTTGCCCATTTGCGACGTTTTATCTGTTGGTCGATTGGGACTTCATGACAGCGTTGCCAAAGATGATCGCTGGCAATTTTGTCGCAGGATATTGCCGAAGGCATCGGTTAATAAACACCTGAAGTTCATTAGAGATAGACTTGGTGAACTTTCACGATTCACACCGATACAGCAATACGGTCTTTACGTTTGACAGGAATATCTTGAGCTTATTATTGTATACATTGCAAAACTTGCAAATTTAAGTAGTAGAATAAATAGCTCTATTATTTTATATGTTATTTATATAAAGTCATTGGTCCTACTTCAAATTATTGTCAACGGGAGTCTGCGAGTGTTACTTAAAGCGACAGAGGCCTGCATAATCGCGCATGCGCCGCGTTTGCAATCCGCTCGATAGTCATTTCACGTTTTGAAATCTGTATTGTAACGTAATAAGGTGTATTTTGGCGCCGACCGTGTGCAGACTGATGGCGACTCGCCGAGAGGCGCCGCAACCTCGAAACTGAACTAATCCGAATTCAGAATAAAATTGATCGTCATGGAGAACAGTGTGCCGCCTCGGGAACAGAACGGAAGATACCTGAATCCTTTGAAAAAGGCAGTAGAGGTGTTTAACAGCTACCGCAGTGAAGACTCCCATGATAGTTCGGTGAGTTACACTTTCAAAGATACATTTTTAAATAAGAATTCAGGAGTCGGTGGGAGATAATGAAGAAATTTATAAACCAATTTGATTCGCAATTATTGTTCTAGAAAGTTCAGAATACTGTTTGTTATTGCCAAATCTAAGTACATTATTATGCATAACTTTTGGCCTCAGTTTCTTTGTTCAATTTGTTTTAAATGATGGTATGTGATTACAGCAGCCCAAACTCTTGTAACACCAGAGGAGGCACATGAGCGTTGCCGCCGACCTTATAAAGCGTCGAATAAATGAACATATGAATTCGAACACCGGAACCACTTTACTACGTGGCGGGCGAGGATCGAACCGAGGGCTGAGAGTCAACGATTCAACCTGTTGCGCCGCCGACATTTCTTTTATTAAGATACTAGCCGTTCCCGCCCGCTTCGCTGGGTGAATTTTAAAAAGAAGCAACGTTGGAATTCGAAAAATAAGTAGCCATAAACCATCTAGGATAAATTTCGCATCGAATGATGGTAGTTGCATGTCCATACGATCAGTGGTTAAGGCTTGAAAGAGCCTCAAACATGAACCATGAGCCTCATTTATGAACTCTCGCGCTCTTCCACTTAGCCAACCGTTCGAGTGACGTAACGTTCATAAACTTTGATATGTCTTTGTTCAACTCTCACGCTCGCACGGAATGCGAGAGGTCGCGGGTTCGAGCGCGCATCGTTCATTTGTTTTTAAATTTAATTTGTACACTTTTAAGTTACTCAATTGATGTATTTAATAGATTCCGGAGTCAATGGCATCAGGAGGTGCTAGGTCTGGGGCTCCTTCAGTGGAAGTATGCAGAAGGCGTACGATCATTGTTAAGAAAAGGAGCGGCCACTATGGGTTCACGTTTCAAAGCTACGGAAAACACTACGAGAGGGTACAAATCATAATATCATTTTATTCAAAAAAAAATATATATATATTTTATTTGACACATGATAAATTGATAGGAATTAACAGTATGTCGTAGTAACTTTAAAGTCAACCCTTAAGTTTAAAAGTTTTTGTTGAAGTTGTATAACTTCAACAAAAACTTTTTAACTTAACTTCTTTAGGCGCGTTATGAAAAAATTATGAGAGTGAAAATTTTAAGATGCGCGCGCATCACTGTAACACAAAAGTAACAGGTTGAAGTTGGTTATTAAAATATGTCTTTTAATCATTAACAATTAACAATTATTGACATTTGACACACATTTCTGACAAATTACATTGATTTTTTGTTTTTCTTTATTTAGAGCATTGGTAACAAGACCAAACCAAACCCATATACAATAAAAGAATATTAAAATCATATTTAAATGTTTTTCTGCAAAATTACATTGACATTAAAGAAAAATATAGTGACGTTTGGACCTTTTTGATGATATTGAAGATAAACTTCATTGCTAATACGTTGCGCGCGCACAACATCATCTAAAAATAAAAGTTTTCAGAAATTTTCTGACGTTTGTGACATTAATTCATCGCGGACAAACAACGTGACACAATTTTTTTTTTTGATGAAAATAAGGGACGAGACGAGCAGCACGTTCAGCTAATGGCAATTGACACGCCCTACCCATTACAATGTATTGCCGCTTAGGATTCTTGAAAAACCCAAAAATTCTGTGCGGCACTAAAATTGCGCTCGTCACTTTGAGACATAAGATATTAAGTCTCATTTGCCCAGTAATTTCACTAGCTACTACTTCCCGGCAGAAATAGGCGTCGTGGTGGTACCCATAATCTAGCCGGCTTCCTGTGCAATGGAGCCTCCCACTGGTAATGTGGACTGACCATATATATATATTTAATGTTCTCTGTCAATATGGGGTTAAATATAGTAAATTATATTTCATTTTGGCACAGGGACAAGATTTGAACATCGTAACATACGTGGACCACGTTGACTTCGGCGGCACCGCGGCCGCAGCTGGCTTGAAGAAAGGTGATGTGATCATCGCCTTGAACGGGTATGACATCGAAGGAGCTGACCATGAGACGATAGTAGAAGCGATCCTAGCATCAGACGCATATATCCATGTTGTGGTCACCTCCGACAACTGCGTCATTAGTGTAGACCTGTACCACAATTATGTGTATGTAAACCAGCGTTCGAATAGCGCAGTGGAGGCAGCACTGAAGTTCAAACGACGGGAGCGTCAGATTCTTGATTCCATCTGGAGGAACCACAGCAATCCGGCGCTGAGTCGTCCCTTCAGATATTATTTCTAATTTTATATTGTCTTCATTAAACAGAAATAATACATTCATCTGTTCCACAAAACGCTATTACATCTTTCTTACTTCAAATTTAATGTTATTTTATTTCGAGATAGATAACTGCATAGTTTCTTTTAATTTCTTGAACTTTTGACGGATCTCGACCCGAAAGATATTAAAAAAAAATAACAACCTGTATTTTCGGTCAGTGGGATTTCTAACAAAAAGTTTGAGTAGGGGGTAAGTTTTCTTTCGTGTAAAAAGAATAATAAAGAAAATTTGGTATTTATTTTAATTTTTAGTAATATATATCTTTCCAAATTTTGATCCTTATCAGCAACAGAGCCCATTGGTTCAATACAATACAACATTCTTATAAATCGAAGGCATAACTCCTTTCACAACTTTTCTCACAACTGTCTCGTAGTTTCCGACTTGGCCATCACCGCCCTTCTCAAAACACCATGAATGAGGGTGGCGGTGATCGCTTACCATCAGGTGACCCTACGCTCGTTTGTCCTGCCATTCCATAAAGCATTAATTATTGTGAAGTGACATAACACTATTCAATCTAAATTAAAAAAGTGTAAAACATTAATCATTGTGTTTCGTGCTCGCATTTGACCGTATTGTCGGTCACAACTACTAATGAAAATGCCAACGAGAGTAAGTTCCTTAACATTAGAAGTAAGATCGGTTACGTGAGCGAACAAACACAGCGGCAAATGACGAATGGTGAGCGTTATTCGAAGCGCCACAAACCAGCGTGAGGCTACTCGTGGAGGTGCTCACAAACTCGTCAGATATCGAGGATAGATTATCACTGGTTAAATTTTAACCGGGATTTGCAGACACCGAGGCCCGGTGCTGGGTCTGGCAACGGCAGATACTGCTTTTTTTTGGAATAGGAGGACAAACGAGTGTATGGGTCACCAGGTGTTAAGTGATCACCGCCGCCCACATTCTTTTGCAACACCAGAGGAATCACAAGTGCGTTGCCGGCACGCCGGGATTCTCCGGCTCTGTAGAGCCGGTACCCTCCTGGGGTTTTGGGACCGCTCTCATATTTTGTTTGGGGGGGGGGGGGGATTAAAGGATTGCCTCCGGTCCTCGATACTAACCTATGCGAAACATAGCGGCACTAGGCCGCTACTTCACGCCGGTATTCTATGCGAGTGTTGTATTTGGTACTGCTTATTGAATTACAGTTTAAAGAGAATTTAGCCACTATGTTCAATACAGTCCATCATATGACAAGCAACAAACAATTTTGCCATCTGAGCGCGCCAACATGACCGTTGCTACGCGACAAGGGTCTCTTCGCATCGGATGCTCAAAGAAAAGTTGCGAGTAGCAGCACATACTCCACGGCCGCACAAAGAGTTGTGAAGCCAGTAGACGTGTGTGATATGAAATCTGTCAACGAGATTAATATAAACAAATTGAAGATAAGAAAATTTAATCTAGCGAGATGGTTAGTAAGATTATTTAGTGTAAATAAGTTGGTATTGGTAAACAGTCTGACTGCAATTCTCTGAAAGCTTTTGATTTTGACATGGTAGGAGAATGTTCCACGTTAACCTTTTTTTAGCCGACTTCAAAAAAGGAGGAGGTTCTCAATACGTCGGCATGTTTTTTATGTTTGTTACCTCAGAACTTTTGGCTGGGTGAACGAAATTTGATATTTCTTTTTTTATTTGAAAGCTGGTGCTCCCCGTGTTGTCCCATTATACAACTTGACCAGATCTGACAATTACTTCCATGAGAAAACACTAAGAATAAACTTTAAAAAACGGTGCGCGAAATATTTAAGAATAACTCAATATCGCACCAACCGATTTCGATGATGATGATGATTTTTTATTGGAAAGAATATACTTCACAGGTAGTTTGGTTAGGGTCTGATTATGGGATCCATGACAAAGTAACAAAACTCTTCAATTCTTAGGAGGAAATTAACGATACTCTGTTGATTATATAAGATATTTGAGCCACCTATTGTAACGTCGTTACGGTCAAGTAGTTATTGTACTCAAATATGATGATCAATGGAACTCCCTAACGACTTACAGTAAGGGCAAAGGGGGCGCTCTGTGGCATAATTTCTTACTGTCTGTAATCAAATTTCAATGCGCTTACGTACATTGCTGCATTCCAAAATTAAGTCGATCTACACATATGTAGATAAATTATTAGTTAGTGTATATCAGATTCACTAAAACTAAAAATAAAAAAAAAAAACAAAAAACAACCGACTTCAAAAACACTATAACAAAACAAGAGATAGGTATAATATGCACTAAAAAGTAAAAATAATTGCGTGATTTTAAATCTAATTCTATTTACGATTATTGTGATTTTTGGAGTCTGGATAGTACTTACCACTTACTACTGACAAAGCCATGTTCGGAATCGGATAAAGCCTATGATTAGAAGCCCTGCAGTTTGTTGCATCGGTCTTGTCGCCTGCTCTATGAATGGGAGTGATTTTAGCAATTTTCCATAGCTCTGGAAAAACCCCATCACTTAGTGATTTGTTTATAATAATTGTCAACGCTAGTTTCAGAGCCATATCTTGATAAATATTGGTGGTATCATATCTGGTCCATTACCTTTGATAATGTCAACTTTGTTGATTTGTGAGTAACTGGAACTTGGAAAATCTGAATTATACGCTATGGTCGAATAGAGCCTATAATAAGTAGACTTTTTATAAGATATCCTAGCACGTTGAGGTGGCTAAGCATTTGTTAAGCTTTGTAAGAATCGAAGCGGGCACTAAAGTCCGAGGAGGCCACTGAAAGGAGAGACTCCCATCAAAAGGTAAGGTGGCTATTGAAAGATAAGGTGGCCACTGAAAGGCGAGGTTCTAATTAAAAACGGAGGTGGCAAATGAAAGGCGAGATAACCCTTGAAAAGTTAAATCAGAAGAATAGTGGACGAGGCGAGATGGTGATTTAGGTATTGGTAATAATCTGAAATGTGTAACGCGATAAACGTACTGATCAGAGTAGGGCACGTACCTCGAGCGACGTTGAGGCGCCATCTTTAATTGTCAGGGGTCCGGGTCACATATTATCTTTTGGAAATTGATAGCAATGGATCGAGTTCGATCATTATTGAGAGTATATTACTTAGTTGAATAATAGTAAGATCGGTGTCTCGAACTCGTTGCTTGGTCTTAACTATTGAGTTTTCTGTAGGAATTATTGTGAAGTGATACAATATTGCAACACATTGATCATTGTTTTGTGCTCACATTTAACCCTAATGTCACCCACAACTATTAATAACATTGCCAACGAGAATAATGGTTCTCCAACATGTATATGATATATATGACATTACATTTTAAGATAAGCAGAGTTCCTGATTACAGGGTCATCCAGCCATCATAAGTCCGTTTTTAAACATGACGCATTTGCCAATACATCTCGGCCTGCCCCAAGTTCTAAATTAAATTAGAATGTGTATTTACATATAATTACTATGCAATACTCGCTAAATGCATGGGTGGGACAAGTTGATCATGCTATTAATAATAAAACTCGTATTTGTATTGAATATAAACGTATCTTTTGTTTTAGTAATTTTTAAGTAGTAACTCATCTGTTACCCACTCACTGAAATTGATTGCAAGACCAACTTAGAAGTTAACATAGAATTATTTAAATTATAAAACTTATTAAATAATAAATTATGTATGTCATTAGGTTTAAAAGTTTTTTAAATTATCGTTTTTATATCATAAATAAATTAATGCGTAACGGAACTTTGACATTGGAGTTGTTTACACAGGCATGTTTTTATAGTTACTACCTAGTCATTCTAGATCTAGAATGATCCTTATCGGTATGTAACGGGCCGTGCATCATACATTGAGCTATCCAGTAAACGAGCGATAAAGTGAACAGTCTGGCGATACTCGTGTATCATTGTTAATCAGTATTAGTATTGTTTGTAGGTACATAGTAAAGAGTATATTACCTACTATTGCGACGTGAAATACTTATTTGCGAAGTTATACTTTTGTTTTCCGAACCCTGTAGTCCCGACAGAAGCCGAATGCCTATTATACTGCAAACTCAAGAAGGACTGCGAACGCGACGACAGGCGACTGCTCCAGCACCTATAACTGCTGTACCAACATCCGGACCTACTGGTACCATTAAGACTTAAGGCAGTTTCGATAATATTGACACCTTGCTCACTACTATGCAGGCTATGTAGGAAAGGTATCAGTACTCCCAAAGCCAAATAACAGTACAATTGCAGAGAAGCCAGCTTGATATGCCCACATAAATATATCACACTAGAATGGGGGATTGTAATCATTGATGCGAAAGTCAAAGGACTATTGGATGTTATGAAGGAAGAGTTCGAAAATCTAATGATGCAGTTACTAAATTATACATCAACCCTTAATACCCACGAGCGTTCGGCGCCTATGAGAGGAAGTTCGACGCCCAAGAGAGGAACCTAGAATGTTTTCTAAGAATGGGGAGAAAGCTCTAGAAAACTATCATTATGGGCTCTGCCATTACATCAGTAACTGTTGGAATTCCAAAACTCAAGGTTTCAAAGCTTCGACGCTACTACATTATGGAAGGCGTTCAAGCAACACTAGTAAAAGGAATGCATGGGAGGAAGAGCACAGTCTCATGGCGCTAACTCTTGGTTTTTGAGGAGATGCCGTATCCATCTTAGAGAACGTACCAAAAAATAACCAGACCTTGGAATCAATCTTCGAGGCTCTGAAGGTTCGTTACGTAGAAAGCACCTGGAGCAAGTGAACAGGGCTTGAGCCCTTATATGTCTATAAGACCGGATGCAAAATCCGCTGCTGTAGGTTACAGTAAACTTCCGTTCCGTTTCTGAATATGATAATTGTTTAAGATAGGCAGTGGCTTTCTTTTAAAAAAGAAGAAAAGAATTTGAGGTAAGGCTCAAAATTGCTTTGTGTGTAGATAAAAGTATTCTTATGAATCTTATTGTAAAGCTTAGAGGATAGAGCATCATGTTGATGTTTCGCGAAGGCCATTTTACATTTTATTATGGGACTCTTGGGTGCGGTGTCGTCCAAAAACAGTCACTTTAGGGGGTAGGGTAGCATGTTGTCTTAATATACTCCGAAGAATATATGGTTGCCGACCGTTAAAACTTGGCATTCTGAGTAAAGTAGGTTGGTAGAGTATCAGATAGATTTCTAAAGTATTATATTTAGAATAACTCTTTGAGCTCTTTCTAGACTTAGCATAATAGTTACGCGGGCTCCACCCCAAACAGGGATACAATAGGTCAAAAGTGATTGGCAAGGTATACAGTATTGGGTATTGGGGTCAGTAAAGTGTTGTAACGTCTTAAATATGTTTAATTTTAATTTCCGCAGCCTCACTTTTAACGCTTCTATTTGTGTATGCCATTTTAGGTAAGAATCTATGTGGATGCCGAGGTACTTTAGGAGATCTTAAGTAAAAAGAAAGAATTTGAGTTTTCCGGATATTTAGTGTGAGTAAATCAGTTGAAAGCTAGTTAACCACGATTTTAATCGCTTCTTGGGCGTGCATTACACTACTCCAGTTATTACCATGCACAACGAGTGCGGTGTCATCTGCACACACATATTTGCTGCTGTATGGTAATGTTTACTTTGCACAGATCGTTGACAAATTGCTTGAATGGAAGAGAAGAATTGGCTAGCGTAAAGTGTATTTTTAAATATTAAAATTTTCAAATTAATAGGTTTATTTTTATCAATTATCTTAAATAAGAGATCACCTGTGTTCATTAATAACTTCTTAATGCTAAAATAGTTATCATAAAGTAGATAAAGAAGGTAACTTGAATTTGTTGATTCTATTTTTAGAAACGTGATAAGTGTGTGGTGCAATTGTTAACAAAAATTAGAGTTATAAAGAGATATTTGTGTGAGTTTCTGATATTTGTGCAAGGAGTGTGTTTTACATGGTTTGTTGATGATAAAATAATAGATTTTTCTTAACATAGCACCGTATAACAGCAACGATCGTACGGGATTAATACTAAGTCATAGTTTTTGATCATGTCCGCGTCGGCACTGCTCAGATTTTATCAGAATTTGTGTGAGCCGTTGATCCTTACGAAGAAATATATGATTGTATAGTGGGAAATATTATAAAATAGTGTTAATAAATATGCTCACTAACACAGAAGAGAAAGAGAATCAACCGACTCCCGAGTTGCAAAAATCCATTAATAAATAAAATTTATAAGAGTGGCGGACACTCCTCTCAGATAGACTTTTTTCTATTGCGACGTAAACATCTAGGAAATTACAAAGTCTGCAAGGGGACCGGGAGAATCTCTCACCGTTCAGCATAGATAAGTCACAGTGCACAAGCTTAAAATTTATCAGCCGTAGACGTAAAGTTGGCAGTACAGCAAATAAAAAAATAACAAAGCTCCAGGGCCAGATGAAATACCAGCAAGTCTGGAAGTAGCTGAGAAATGATGGCAGCGATTGGATGAATTTGGCTACAACAACTATTTAACAAGCTGAATCGTGACGTAATAGCTATCTCATACCATTTTGCAAGGGGAAGGGAGATGTTAGAGAATATATATGTAACTATAATGCCATAAAACTAATTTCACACACACTAAAATTTGGAAAAGAGTGAAACGTAAGATTTGTGTTAGAGAAAAGATCCCCAAATGATATTCAAACGGATCGGATACTTCTCGAAAAGGCCAAATTTAATAAAACTTATCTACATATGGTTTTTATAGACCTTTAAAAGGCATTTGATAATGTCCCACGTGATCTCATCTAGGATTCACTGAAGCAACTACTAGTGCCAGAACATTACATTTATCTCAAAAAGTCATATACAAATCTGTACCACTCAGGTCCTGAGGCCAGCAGAAATAGGCTAAGCGCTTAAACTTGAAGTTCAAAATCCAAACAGAGTTCATCAGGAATCTACACTTAGCTCATTGCTTTTCAACACAACTATAGTACTATAGATTATCTTTCGAAGCACTGTCAAAGGGTTTTGCTTTGGAACATTTTGTATGCAGATGATGTGGTTCTGATCTCAGATCGTGTAAACGAGCTCCAGAATAAATTCACATGATGGTCGTGATTACAGTAAGTAATTGCATCCAACAAATACAATGATTTATTAACTATAACAGGTCCACCTGGCATCACAAGCAGCACCCGTTCACGAGTTGACGCATGGACGAGCCACCGTTTTCTTTGCACATATTTGAGAGAAAGAGACGATCCGGCACACGATGCCGCCGCAAGCAACGCCACTTCAGTGAGCATGAAGAACCATGTTATAGCTAACCTATTACCTACTCTACACATGATACCTTCAAAATGAATGAATACAAAGCAAGCCCGCTTTAACCTTTGATCTATTTATCCTAATAAAAGAATTAAAAGTTATTATTATTAAAAGTACTTAACGTTACTGTTAAAAATTCTTTTTAATAAATCCATATAAACAAATTTTTTTCCTGACTTGTGGAATATAGCAAGCATAGTTTCTATATACAAAAAGGCCCATAGAGATAAAATTTAAAACTATCGTCCATTTTCAATATTTATAAATATTTTCATTTTTCTGTGTTTTGGTCTGAAGGGCGCCGTAGCTAATGAAATTACTGTGCGCAGTTGTAGTGCCGCTCAGAATTTTTGGGGTATTTCAAGAATCCTGAGCGGCACTGCATTGTAATATGCAGGGCGTATCAATTACCATCAGCTGAACGTCCTGATCGTCTCGTCCCTTATTTTCATAAAAAAAATCCATAATTTTTGTACGATAAATTTTATCATCAAGATATAATAACAGACTTTTAAAATGTAGCAGCCTACATTAAACCTACTTCACTTTACAAACAACATAAGTAATTATATAGATAATGATAGTGAAATTGACACTATTTTCACTGATTTTAGTAGAACATTCGATAGAGTAAACCATGAGATACTATTAATTATTTTGAAACATTAATATGGATTTCGTGGCAATTTTTTGAATTGGTTGAAATTCATTAAATTATTTAAACTGCTAATGGCAATACTTTGTACAGATCGTAATAAACAAGTAACGGATCACATTTTCATTTAGTGGACTGTATAGAGAATAACGGTAAAAACAATCATGTAACAAGAAACAGTAGTAGTATTATTTTGTGATTCACTCTACTGTTTCGGCAATTATTTTTAATTATGAATGTTAATTTCACAGAAATATTTTCAGTTATTTAAATATCCGACGATCCCTATCTGCTGTTGAGTTAGACCGTTGAATCTTAAATCTGTTGCTGTATCATCTATATATATAAAAATGAATTGCTGTTCTTTAGTCTCGCTAAAACTCGAGAACGGCTGGACCGATTTGGCTAATTTTGGTCTTGAATTATTTGTGGAAGTACAGGGAAGGTTTAAAAGGTAAATAAATAGGAAAATGCTAGGAATAAAATAAAAACAACAAATTTTTTTTTCCTTTGGTGCGTACCCCGTCGAATTTATTGACGCAACGGTTTGACAGTTATGCTGTGAAACAATTTCATTACAACAACAGGGTGCATTTTTACGAAGCAATTCTTGATGTTATGAAATATTATTGACAAATTCATAAAAAAACATTATTTTATTTATTATACACAGAACAATCTTCTTAATCTTTAATATATATAAATCTCGTGTCACAATGTTTGTCCTCAATGGACTCCTAAACTAATGAACGGATTTCAATGGGGATTACTTCATGGAGTGCAGTTTAGTCCAACTTAAGAGATAGGATAGTTTTTATTTCGATTTGGGACCCATATTTTTTTTTATTTCCAATATTTGTTTTGTTTGGACATATTTTCTGTGAGAGTATTTTTGACGCGCGGTTTGACAGTTCTGCTGTGAAACAATTTCATTATAACAACAAGGAGCATATTACTATGTTATAATGAAAAATTATTGACAAATTCATCAAAAACGGTATTTTATTTATTATGTACAGAACAACGTCTGTCTGGTCAGCTAGTATAGGTATATAAATTACGTGTCACGTTGTTTGTCCGCGATGGACTCCGAAACTAACGAACGGATTTAAATGGGGATTACTTCATGGAGTGCAGTTTAGTCCAACTTGAGAGATAGGATAGTTTTTACTCCGACTTAGGACCCATAATTATTATTATTTTCTTTATTTGTTTTGTATGGACATATTTTCTGTGAGAGAATTTATTGACGCACGGTTTGACATTTCTGTTGTGAAACAATTTCATTATAACAACAAGGAGCATATGTTACGAAATAATTCTTATTGATGCTATGAAAAATTATTGACAAATACATTTAAAACAGTATTTTATTAGCTGACCCAGCAAACGTTCTATCGCAATACAATGTAATAAAAAAAAACAATAATTAAAAATATGGGCTATAAAAAATTGACGACGACCGATTCTCAGACCTACCAAATATATCGTACTTAAAATTTATCGTACATAAAGTCTATACTTTTAATAAAGTTGTAGGGATCAAATTTATATACAAAGAAAAAAAAAACATTAAAACCGATTCAGGGGATGTAAGAAAAGAAATAGAACAAGACCCGATTTTTTGAAGTTTTTTGTATCTCTGTCTTTTTTTTGTACGGGCTTATCTCTGAAACTATTGGAGCGATTGAATTGTAATTTTGTATGATAATACTTTTGATCCCGGAAAATTAAAGAACTCCCGTGGGACACTTAAAAACCTCTACTTACTTAAATAGCGTAGTACACAACAACTTATGCGCATTATTTTTAAAATTGGGCACCTTATATTGTTGGTCAATAACTTAGATACTTTTCATCTTGGAAAATTAAAGGGTTCCCGTGGGACAGTAAATAACCTTTACTTACTTATATAGCGTTGTACACAACAACTTATGCACATTATTTTATAACATTTGGCATGTGAATACCTTATATTTCCGGTCACCATATTACATACTTTACAGCCAGAAAAATTAAAGAGTTCCCATGGGTGAGTTAATAACTATTGTTACTTATACAGCGTAGTACACTACAACTAATGCACCAAATTTAGTAAAATTTTCCGTGTTGATACCTTAAATTGCCGGTCAACACTTTAAGTTCTAAAAATTCCAGAATATTAAAGAGTTCCCGTGGAATAGTTAAAAACTAAAGTAACTTGTATTGCTTAGTGCACAAAAACTTATGCACATAACTTAATAAAATTTGGCCTTTTGATAATTATAGTGCCGGTCTACATCTTGGATAACTTTCATCCGTAAAATTAACGATTTCCCGTGGGAAATATAATAAACTATAGTTTCAAAAAATTATTATTACAGATATTTAAATAATAATTACAGATTTTCAAAAAATTATGTTTCTGTATTTTTTTGAAGAATTAGTGATTTATTTTCATCTCTAAATATAAGGTCTATATTAAATCTAAATCCAAGATGGCGCCTATGAAATTTACCAACTTCTCTTCATGGGTGTCATTTTCATGGGTTTCGGGGTCAACTTGAATAACGAATATCGGGTCAAATTCGAAATCCAAGATGGCGCCTATGAATTTTACCAACTTCTCTTCATGGGTGTCATTTTCATGGTTTTCGGGGTCAACAATAACGAATATCGGGTCAAATCGAAATCCATGATGGCGCCTACGAAATCTACAAAATTTTCTTCATGGGTGTCATTTTACATCGCCAAAATTAGAATTCTTTCATAAACTTAAATAATATTATAAAAGGCCACATGCTAAATTAATTCTTCATTCCTGGTGTCCTCAGGGGGAAGCACTACTACGTCCAAAGCACCAGACAACACAAAAAATGGCGTGCGTACAAAGTACTCATGTTAGAAGTGAAACTTAATTGTGAAAACCAATTTTTAAATCTCGTTTATATTAATAATTATTACTCATTAAACATGCACGATACAAAGCTAGTAGGGAAGAACTTCTACATACTCGCGGCCGCGCGCTAAACCTGCATGATACAACGCTAGTAGTGAAATTGTTTTACTTCATAGCGGTACCGTCTGCTTCATGCTACATTTGAATTTTCTCACTCTATCTCAGTCAGACTCAATCTCCCTCCCCTCTTCTTGGATAAAAACGTCCTTTATTTTCGTGACACTTTATTCCGTTTCATCCGTAATAATTTTACCCTCATGCGGGCAAAGAAGTTTCACTTCAAAAATGATCTTAAATTCGTTCTCTGCACCCTCGATAACCTCGGATACGATACCATATTGCTGAAATCATAATTTTGCGCGGCGGCCATCTTGGGTTTCAAAAATGATCCCAAAATCGTTTTCTGCACCCTCGATAACCATATTGCTGAAATCATAATTTTTCGCGGCAGCCATCTTAAATTTAAAAAAAAACTGCGTTTACTGCACACGACGCTATGCGACAGAATTGCCATCTAATGTTCTAATATTTAGTTAAATACAAATATAAATATATTAATAGTAGTTACTAAACGAATACATCAAACAATTATCAAAAATACATAGGTATTAAAAAAAAACAAAATTCAAACTTGCTAAAGTATCAGATTCATTTGATTCCCGCAATTAACTTTAAGTTCATGTATGTGTTGAGCGGTGTTAGTGTAGTGGTGCGATTCGATACCTCTCTGTTTTGAGAACGCGGCCTTAAATCAATTGTGTGTGACGGACGTCATTTCCACCTGAGGCAAAGAGTGAGAGCGACAAGTCATTTAGGTCAGACATATTAAATAGGGACATCGATACATACTAAACTGATTCTTACATTCCTGTGAAAATCTCAGCCCTACCTTCTGGCTTTCTGCAGGTGGAGTGGTTATTAATTTAAAACGCCTGCAGTTCCTCTTAATTTGCATTTTCAATGACTATCAACAAATCGCAGGGCAACCCTAAAATAACCATGCAAACATTTAGGCATGCCACGTATCTCCTACGTGACTTGCTCACGCGTTTTTAAATCGCAAAATCTTCATAAATATGCAAATGCATATAAACATGCTGACTGAAATAAATAGTTTAACATAATTTAAGTGGTTATAGGAATATATTGCAGTAACCACCTATAACTTTTCATTACTATCAACCATCATACTCGTATATATACATCGGTACCTATCTTACTTACAAACTATAGCGCTTATAATAACTATTGGTGACATAATAAAAATTCTTAGTACAAACACAATATAGTTGTTCGAACACTTATAACTGGAGAACGGCTGGAATGATTTTCATGATTTTTAATTTGTTGGATTTGCCTCTGTCCCGAATCGCAGAATAATATAAAATCATTGAAAAATTTACGAAAAAAGAAAATAATTTGTTTCATTTAAAACAATTTTCACAATTTTCTAGAGGGTAATCTTTTTTTATTGATGTATTACCCCAAAAAATGAAAATGCTTTTTCATAGTATTGACGACCTGTATGTATTTATGTATGTTTGTATGTATGTTTATAAGAATTTATGTATGTTTAAGTAAGTATATTGTATTAAATATATCATTGTCTTGTAACCCATAACACTGGCTATATATGCTTAACTTGGGGCAAGATTACTCTAACCTCTAACCTATAACCGTAGAGAAGAATATTTTGAGAAAAATATTAATGCCCTATCATAGGGCATTAATATTTCATCACCTATAGAATATTTTTCTCAAAATATTCTATAATGCCCTCAGCTAAGGGTTGTTGGAACAAGATCGCAAGAGGGATGGATACAGTACTGGCACAAGTGATTGAAAAGATGGTTGGATCAGGACCTGCAGATTTAGAGGGATCTAATATAAATAGAAGATTTGTTATCATACGAACATCCATATTAAATATTGAGTTGGATCCTCAATAATGGGTACCACTTTCCGCCCGGCCACACTCCGGCAACACTCCTGTAATTCCTCTTGTGTTGCTATAGAATGTGGGCGGCGGTGATCACTTAACATCAGGTGACCCGGTGCGCTCGTTTATCGTTCTCATTCTTAAAAAACACTTATAAAAATGATCTATTATGCGAACATTTGAAATATAAAAAACAACTTGTTTTGATTGTATGCAAATGAAAATACAAGCAATACTAATCCACAGAAGTATAGTAAAATTAATTATATATTAAAAACGGGAAATATTCAAAACAGTGGGTATCAAAAATATTTTGTTATGGTAGAACAGCATACTGTTGTTAAATCATAATTTAACGACATAATATTTTGTTTGATCTTACGTACAGTGACAATGATGCACGCGGGTGAATATTTAGGCAAATAAGTTAGTGACAGCACCGTGACAGATTGCTCTTTGTTCCAACGACGTAGTTATTCAATGTTTAAGTATTCATGATCATTAAAATTTTGAACTTTTGACCTAATTTTACAGAACGGTCAAGGTCAAGTGCAATTAAAAACGGCACCGATTTCATTAATTTCTGTGTCGTCAGCAAATGGGATAGCAAGTACACATTTGCAGCTATATTTATTGAATGCTAGCTGCTGCCCGCGACGTCGTCCACGTACATCTTTCAAAACACCAAAATAACAATTCCTGCATCTAGCGTGATAAAAATAGCCTGTTTGTTGTCCCGATCTCTTATTATTTAATCATGCAAAATAAGAACTCTATTTTTTAGCATGGACATTCAGACAGACATTCTATAAAATAACTTTTGGGCTTCCGTATTGATTGTGGAAGAGAGTTTTCTTTAAAAAACATTTAGTGTACAGTTTTTACCATTTTTACGATTCTATTTTATGTATAAAATAATCGTTCAGGATAATTTCGATAGTGGATTAAAAAACTGTAAATTGAGATGTGTTCAATTTTTATTCTTACATCCCCTGAATCAGTTTTGAGCATTATTATTCTTTGTACAGAAATTTGAAACGACGTAGTTTTTTAATGTTCAAGTATTCATGATCATTAAAATTTTGAACTTTTCACCTAATTCTATAGAACGTTCAAGGTCAAGTTCAATTAAAAAAGTGCTCGTTTGTAGCTATATTTATTTAATACTAGCTGCTGCCCGCGGCGTCGTCCGCATACATGCTATAAAGCACCATAAATACTATCCCTGCATCTGGCGTGATAAAAGTAGCCTATATGTAGTCCCGATCTCTTATTATTTATTCTTGCAAAATAAGAAATCTATTTTGTAGTTTTTACGTTTAGCGAAGACATCCAGACAGACATTCTATAAAATACCTTTTTGGCTTCCGTATTGATTGTGGAAGGGAGTTTTCTTTAAAATATATTTAATATTATATTATAAGATATGATATTTAATCAACCATGACAATATAACATAAAAGAGTGTGTTTACTAGAAGAGTCCATACTTGACAGGAGTATAATAATACAATGGTTCCTAGGGGGACAACTCGTAACTGAATAATAGAAACACAACGCAGAGCTGCTCGAGTTATCGTAGATCACCTGGCGTTGTGAAATGACGTCACTTTTAGTGTGTCTTCTACCGCATCTATCACATAGTAAACGGTCGCAGGTATATTGTCAAAGCCATGATAAAATATAATTTCACTAATGAAATTATAACCAAACGGTACATTGTCAATGGACTTTATTGAAGTAAAACTTCTTTAAGGGTGACTTGGGGGTAACTCAGAATATTTTATACCATACAGAATATATTATACCGGAAGTACTAATGTTACTTTCGTCAGAAAAAAGGCAATTGAATCAATTTTTAACCATTATAATTTAATGGTTTAAAAAATTTTAAATTTCTAGTTGCTCAGTAATATTTTCTGAAAAATCTTCAAGTGTATTTGTTCATTTATGACTACTTTGCAATAAATAATAAATAAAAGTTCTCAGTCTGACGTTTGTGACATTCGTTAAATTTTCTTGGCAAAAGGTCTTAGCCCATAGAGCCATATTCATTAATATTCAATAACAACTTTATATTGATGTTTCTGTTAATTATTCCTAAAGTTAATTATAGTTAAGTTTTACTTCAATCGCGCGTAAAGATTACACGCACACACTTTTTTTCTTACAATTAAATGGCCTGATTATAGCGACATAGTAGTCCCAGTAGAAAAACTTCACGTGATATATCTTTACAGTTTATATTTTAACGTGATATATATAATAATTATTGAACAACACTTTATCACTGCACAGTTAATTCATCTATAAGTCACCTCGCGCCCCGTCAGCATCCGGGCGCGCAGGGGATCTTCGGGGCTAATTTGGCCCCTGTATCAAGTGTCTTTCGCTGGGCATGAATATGCCCAGGTCAACGGTAATTAAATACTGAGCAAGATCTTTATATACCCTACGCCATTCCCTCTCCTCTCCTCACCCCTCTCCTCTCCTCGCCTCACATTACACACCTACACTAGCCCCACCTCTCAGTCACCCGCTCTTCACTTCACTTTACTCGTTACAGTCTCGGCCATCCTGAAACAATTACATCGCAACAATTTCACAACGCTATTGCTTTCACTACAATTTCGTACGCTACGACAAGCTCGTAGTGAATCTGCAGGCACTACTCCAGAAAACTGTTTTATATCCTCGCATTCCTTTAAAACTTCGTATTTCATATCTGTCTTATCTATATATCTCATATTCCTATTTCATAGATACATCCATATTTTGTAAGCGATCTGATGCTATCTTAAGCTTCTCAATACCGTCTAAATTTGGAGGCAGTCTACTTCTTGACCATACATACTTTTGTTAAAATTTCTAGTACATTATAATATTAAAATTTATTCGAATGGCTTATTTATTCATGTATGAATGAGCAAAAGGATCCTTCAGCGGGCACGTTTGATAGGCACTGGCCTGATGTGTCATACCGCTTGATGTAAGTATATAAGGTATACTTCAGCAAAGGAGACTGCAGATGAACAGAATCAATTAGATCATCATGGAGGACGGTCCAAGCTCTCCAAAAAGAATTAAATACTCGAGTGATATGGAGAGTGTGGTAATCATCGGCGACAGCAGTAGTGACTCTTTTGACAATCTAGTGAGTAAATTCTCTATTTTAAATCTTAATTATTTTATTTTACATAAAATATAAAAAAAAATCAATCGGAATCACGAAAGTTAGTAAGTTAGTAACAAGTGGTATGACACAATGTAGATATTTTGTTGAAGTAATAGCGTCAGTTTTTAATCTTATATCTTTAAACGACCAATTCTTATATAATCTGAATCTCAGAAACGGCTCCAACGATTTTCATAGAATTTAATATACAGGGGATTTTGGGAGCGATAAATCGATCTAGCTAGGTTTCAATATTATTAAATGTAGTTTTATCCGTGTTTTATGAGAAACATGTACAGTAACATTAGAATACAAAGGTAAATTTCGCCACTATAATAGCTCAGATCAAGACATTTGATGATACGAAAAGCAGAAGACTCCGGTTCGAATCCAGATAACCTATTAGTTTTTCGTTTTGTTCAACTTTTGACACACACATTCTTAAAAATCCGAGCAAGGCTCGGTCGTCCGGATATTATTTGTAAAGGACGATATAAACTAATATTAATATATTTATAGTCTTAGTTTTTTTTAATTTATTTTTATTTCTAATATAGATGCAAATTTCGTGATAAGCGCGTGGTTGTGAAGTGTACAGTTTGGGCTTATTACAGTTTAGCAGTGATAAAAAGTTAAATTTCAAATAATGGTTCATATTAAAAAAAGTGGTGGTGCCGCGGGACACCAGGTAGGAACGAAGTTCCTTCGGCTTATGTAGAATCGACACAATTTGTAAAAAAAAATTGTGTTCAATTTCATGTAGGTTTTCTTGATTTTTCTCTTAAATATTGTAGATAAATTTTTATTTAAGTACAGGAAATTATTTAGGAAATTCAGTATTTTAGGAAATAATAATAAATTACGTAAAATAAAAAAAAAATCGTAATCCAGATTATCAATTAAAATAACAAAATATGTCTCTTTATTTTTGTTTGACAACATAAAATTACAGAGAAATAGAAATAATTACAAGAGAAAGGTATTATACACTACTCGCTTGTGTATACGACTGTCGCGCCTGCGCACGTCTCATTTAACGGTTTTATTCCACGGACTTTTTCTTACGGTTTTACTATCACATTTTTTTCAGTTCGGTCCCGCAGCAAAATCCCTATCTCCTCCAAGCCTGCCGTAAGGAACTTCGTTCCAAATACATAAATTTCATCACAATTATTAATCTATATCTTTGACGTTTTTGACATTCAAGCGTTCGAATTTAAAGAAAAAAAAGGCGAGGTTAAATACTTTGTAAATAAGGACTAATTTACATTCGGTCAATCAAGTAACATTTATATACATTCAGTGACAAAAGTATCGGGAATGTATAATTCGTTTTTCATTTTGGCGCGGAGTTTGAGTTGCATCTGTCATTCAGATAAATAAATATACAGTGCTGTTTTTAGTGAGAGCATATCTAGTGTATACTGTGAATTTCATGATTGACAAAAACACGGAACAAAGAGTGAATTTTCATGTTCGAAGAGACTGACAATGTTAAAGAAGGCTTACGGTGCGATTGTGATGTCGCTCGGCTAGTCCCAAAAGATTTGTACTCTCGATTTGAAGAGTCGCTGATGTTAGAACGAGTCGATTCCGGCCTAATATTCACGAAACATATTATTATAGAGAGCTGGTCCCAATTTTTGGCTAGGTATTTGAGGTACCTGAAAACTTGTTCCATACCTCTCCTATTATACTCCAACTCGGAGCTGCAGACCTAGCTGGTGAGTAGTAGTGCTACATCAACCCCTAAAGTATTAAAAATATTTTTTCCAAATATATGTTTGAGGCATTATACAATTCTTATATATTGTAGTTTTGTGTTTAAAGAATAATAGAAAAAATAAGCCAGATATTTAGTCAGGGTTTTTACATTGCCAGACGCGTGCAAAAATATTTGGAAAGTAAAATACCCATAAAAATGTATTTAAGGCAACTTGAAATTTTAATATTATTTTTAATGAATATATAATATTCTCAAAAATACAGATCATTTTGGTGAGACTTTCTAACTGCCAGGTGATCTATCAATTAATGTATAGGCACAGTATAGGTGCGATTTATTAGAGCTATATAGGCACGCCGTAGTTGATATTGTTTTTGATCAATAATTCTTTCCATCTATAAAAGATTATCATCGTACGCAAAGAAATGAACTATTGATTTCAATATTATTGGTCCCAGCCAAACTAGGCCGACAGATTTCATTGGAGAATAAAAAAATAAAAAACATTAAATTTAAGCAGAGTTTCGAGAATTTCTTAATTGAATATTGGGCTACAGATAAAGTCGTATCATTTATTGGTTAGACATTTATAAAGTTAATCTATGATTCTTCTTATTCATACCTGTAATAAACACGAAGAATCTGATACAAAGGTCTACCAGGTGTGTAAGTTCGATACATATGCAAAGACAAACGTTCAACTTAAAACTTCAGTTATAGACGTCTTAATAGTCAAGCTTGGTAACATGGATCATGTTTAGAGCGATGAGCTTAAAATTTTTATTGAATTAAATATACAAAAAAAAACTACTGATAATAAAATAAATATTTGTACACCCATAACATAAAATTTAATAAAATGTTTCCAATTTAATTTTGCTCAAAAACTTCTTGACTATATTATAGTGAAATAATCTAACCGAAATTAAATGTTCTATACTTTTTTAATTTATTGCGTAAAGAATTTAATGATATTTTTAAAGAAAAAAGGTGTGTATCAACAATCAATCGAAATTCGGTGACTGAGCTACAGTAATCATTCGTAGGAGTAGAACGCCTCTTTATGAACATTGAACTCTATGAGATGATGGAATTTGAGCAACGGTCCAATATTCAAAGAAAATGTGCGTAACTATTCAAAAATATTTAAACAAGTTTGTGAAGAGGCAAAACGTATCACAATACTCGCGACCAGATTGTTTCTTCAAATAATAAACTAAAAACGAGTTGGGTAATAATTAAAAGGGAAACAGGAAAAAATAAAAACAATTACTAACTATTTTAAAAAAGATGGAGTCGTTATGGAAAATAGTAGGAATAATCACCTAATAATAATTATACATATTAAGATTGTTTAATATACCTATATCATAATATAAATTACGTGTCACGTTGTTTGTCCGCGATGGACTCCTAAACCAATGAACGGATTTTAATGGGGATTACTCCATGGAGTGCAGTTTGGTCCAACTTGAGGGATAGGATAGTTTTTATTTCGATTTGGGACCCATAATTATTTTTATTTCCAATTACGAGATTTTTACGAAATCATTCTTGATGTTTTAAAATATTATTGGGAAATTCCTATAAAACAGTATTTATTATTTTTTTATTATCTACAGAACAACGTCTGTCGGGTCTACTAGTATGTATATATACATATATATATAATTTTTTGTATTAGTAGCATTACTTTTTGTTTATATAGAATCCACTGTAATTGCATTATATAGAACCATTTGTGGGCTTTGATTTGTGAGCATTAATTTTATCACGGTTTGAATGGCATTGCTTGCGGTGGCGCGTGTGACGGGTCGTCTCCTTCTCTCAAATATGTGCGAAGGGAACGATGGCTGATCCATTCGTAAAATCGTGAACGGGTGCTGCTTGTGGTGTTAGGTAGATGTGTTATAGTTAAATCATTGTATTTGTTGGATGCAATTACTTACAGTTATCACTACAATCATGTTCACTAAGCATCCTTATACTAGCAATGAGTTCAAGGACTAAAGGTTTATATAATTTATATTATTAAAACCCGACTCATATATATTGGATGCAGCACCTTACAAACTAATTTGTTATGTATATTAAAGCCATTGTGAAATACTCTATTTGATTGGAATGAGTGGCCGTTGAGTTTTTTATATGTTCTTCTCGCGAGCTCAACTTTTTACGAACATATTATGGTAAATTCAGTAATATATAAAAGAAATATTTATAGTTACTTTTCAAAAGTATAAGAACTCTAAAAGGTACATCAATGTAACAAAAATACACATGGAATTGGGTTAATCCTTACGTACGAGTGTACCTGGTTTTCATGCATTAACAGGATGCGATAACAATCCAAAAAATTTTCAAAGAGGCAAGATAAGACCATTGGGAGGCTGCTTTGCACAGGATGCCGGCTAGATTATGGGTACCACAACGGCGCCTATTTCTGTCGTGAAACAGTAATGTGTAAGCATTACTGTGTTTCAGTCTGAAGGGCGCCGTAGCTAGTGAAATTAATATGAAAATGAGACTTAACATCTTATGCCTCAGGGTGACGAGCGCAGTTGCAGTGCCGCTCAGAATTTTTGGGTTTTTCAAGAATCCTGAGTGGTACTGCATTGTAATGGGCAGGGCGTATCAATCACCATCAGTTGAACGTCCTGCTTGTCTCGTCCCTTATTGTCATAAAAAAATCATTTCTACTCCGAGATGTCTACTAGAAACCTCATAGCTATTGTAAGTCCCGTGACCCGTCGCAAGCAAGAATGCATACAGCTGTCGATAAACGTTCTTTCTCACCTACGCTTGCTATCGGCCTTCATATCCTATATAAATCGTCTGGCTTATTTTTTCTTATATTTTTTAAACAGAAAACTAAAACATATTTAAAGTACCTACATATTGCCTCTAACATATTTTTGGAAAAAAAAAATTTTAAACTTTAGAAGTTCATTTAGCTCCGCTACTCACCAGCCAGGTCTGTTGCTCAGAGTAAGGTAAATAATAAGAGAGGTATAGAACAAGTTTTCAGCTTGTCTCAAATACCTTCCCAAAAATTGGTGTCAGCTTTCAGACCAATCGTAATCCTTATTCAGCCGAGTCTTTTCTGTTTCCTAACCTCTATTACCACTTCGTGGCGTCCGTTTTCATTTCGTAGAAGTTAGACAGGAGAATTTGCTACGAGAACCAAACTTAATTCCGGAAAAACCATTTTAATAATTATTGACTTATTTTTTGGCGTACTCATTTGTGTAGGAGCATACTTTGAAGGCGATAAAATAAACTTGAATGAATAACTAACATTTCGTGTTTTATTTATCTTTTCCCGTACTTTAATTACAGAGTGGAATTATATAATATACAAATAATTAAGTTCGAATCATAACAATTTTGAATATATGAGTAAGTGTTTATCACAACTTGCAAAAAATGACTCCCCAATCTGTGCAATACATATTTTTAAGTATACCTCATCCATTATACATATGAATAAAATTTAAATGCGTGTCCGTGATATCAACTCAACAGCTATTTACTGAATGCATTTAAATGTTTTTGTTTAAGGGCGTTAAAGCAATCTGCATCGATGCCCTTTCGCCTGTAACTTGCAGTTAGCGTTATATAATTTTATTTATCACTTTATCTACACCCATGCTGTAAATCCTCCACTAAAGATTCTGAAACAGTTAGCTTATTGCCAACATTAAAACACCCAATGTTCTAATAACCATTACATCATCCAAACGAGTGTTGTAATGTTGTACTGAATTTCATAACATACACATACATAACATGTACAAACATACACTCCTATTTTTTTTTCAATCCCTTCATGCTTAGAGAGTTTTCCACCTTCGCACGACACGCCACAAGTTAGGATATCATCCCCACCATCTGGATTTGTGGCGGTCCTCCACAGTGCGATTTTCAAGGAGCTTTCTTCGTCGTACTACAAAGATATGGAATGAGCTTCCTTGTGCGGTGTTTCCGGGACGAAACGACATGGGTACCTTCAAAGAAAAGCGCATTCACCTTCCTTAAAGGCCGGCAACGCTCTTGTGATTTCTCTGGTGTTGCAAGAGAATGTGGTTGGCGGTGATCACTTAACACCAGGTTACCCGTACGTTCGTTTGTCCTCCTATTCCATAAAAAAAGACAGCCACATTCTCATTGCTCGATGCGTGGTATCTGTATGAATTTAAAAAAAATAAACATTTTCGTTTACGCCCGTTACACACTACCAGAAATAAATGGATTTATTCGAAGTTTAGAAAAGTAACAAAGTTTAGTTTAATGTTAAAAAATAAGCGTTGATCTCAAAAGTGCCTTGTCTTAGTTACTTTGTGTCATATATTTTCTAAAATGTTGATTATTTATAATTTACTTTATAAGTATATTGTAAAACTAAGAAAAATAAGGGCATTTTCCAATCCATTTGTTGTTTCAATCAAAAGAAGGAATACAACACCGACACAGACACGCACACACCGCCTTCGCAGGCGTAGGCGCGGTCAACCACCGCAAACCACTGGCACTCGTCGCTCTGACGACGTCCAGCGGCCCGCACCCTAGATACACCACACATTGTTTTGATACCCAACGAGACGTTAGTCCTCGTCCTGTAATCGCTTCACTACACTCACTCACACACGGACTGACTGACGGACGGACATACACCACTTACACAATCACAAACAGACACAAACACAAACATACATGCACACAAACATTTACACTACGTACATACATACAATCATAAACACATACATACACACTTACATACATTACACAAAACATCACCACACTCGCCGGCGAGTGTGTTCTTATCACCTTTTCATCTTTCATCTTCATTTCATCTTCATTTTAATTCTCTCTCCTTCCCACAAGCACACAGCCGGTCTGAGGTTCGAGTCTCCTTAGGAGACGCCCCGCGAATGTTGTTGCGTAGTCTTTGCGGCCTCCACGGCCCACGTCCTACTTCGCTGTGAAAGCCAGGGCTGTTAACAGCACAGAGGAGGTTTTAGTCGGTATGGGGTGTCCGCTTACGCGGACACTCGAATCCGACATATTACGCCCCGTTCCGGGGTGTAAATACGTTACCGTATTTCCTCCTCTCAAAAAAAAAAAAAAGAAGGAATATACAGGTTATTTCCATTTTAAAAAAGCCCATTAAAGTAGGCCACGCTTGAATTCGAGCAAAAAAGGGGCGCGTGGACTGTAGTGTTATACAAAGTCAGATTTAAGGGTCAAGTTGCCGACATGACCAACCCGGGCGTAGTCGTAGGTCGCCTCTCGTAAATGAGATAAATTCACAATACCATCCGTCATCATCATCACCATTATCATCATTGATGTTGTGTTGTGATGTATTTTATAGGTTGCGAGTCCATCAACATCAGTAGTAGCGACAGCTGGTTCTACGCTAGTTTTTACGCCACCTTCTACGCCGCAACAAGACTACCCAAGGCGAACGCTTCTTATGCAGAAAAGTGGAGGCAGATATGGGTTCACCTATCAAAGCTACGGATTACTCATCAAGCAGGTCTTTATTAAATATATATCTTTTCTTAATGCTTTTTCATGTGGGTATTCCTGAACATTCTATTCTGCAATTGACTATGACAGAGAAGAGTTAATTGGAGTAAATTAGCATTGGCTGCACCTTCATGTACGCCAGGCTTTAATGTTCAATGATCATATTAACAAACAAACAATGCCATGATTTAGGTCCAAGCTGATGAAGTAGCGGGCACAGCTAATACCGCCATCGCGCTAAGCTCGACTGGCGGTTTAACGATATACAGTTTCTTAGAAGAATTAATGATATTACATTGTGTTGGAACCACAAAATTTATGAAATGACTGTGTTGGACCAGGTTACGACTTTAAGTTAAAATATTCCATTTCTATTTCCTTACGTTATATACTTCAAATTAGTTGTAGAAATAATTGATTAGATTGTTAACAATCTGAACAATACTCTGTGATAATTTTGTTTTCACACAGGCATTAGAGGTAAATATCCTGACATTCGTGCATCGCGTTGAAGTAGGGAGCCCCGCGGAGTCAGTCGGCTTGAAGGAAGGTGACGAGATCGTCGCCATTAATGGCATGAGCATGGAGCACGCTACCCACAGCACTTTATTGCGCGTCCTCCGTGAGGCAGAGTTTCCGATGTTTATGGATGTGACCTCCGAAAACTCTGTCATAGACGAAGATCATATGATCAACCAAACCTACGTTTCCCGACGTGTAGGAGAAACTTTGCAGGAGTTATTTGCACTTGAAAAAAAAAGAATTCTGGAGTTTATCCGACATACTCGCTGTACAACGTCGTCGTATTCGTCCTCGTAAATGGTCCCTTCTCGTATCCGACATTGAAAAATGAAGAGAACGGAAGCTCGTACAGCCTTAAGCCAGGATATTTAGATACTTATGTTAAAATTGCCTCAACCCCAATCAGAGTAAATAAAATGTTGGCCTCAAGTTAACAGTAAACTACTTATGAATAGAAGAGAGCCCCTGAATTAATGTTATGTAACTAACAAAAACTCAAAGCAGCTCCAGAAAATAATAAAAAACCTCATCTAAGTAACAGTCCCACTGAGTGTATTTAATCATCTAATAAACAATGTTATGCAACATTTATTCTATATTTTGTAATACAGCAAAAGCTATCGGTGGCTATGAATTTTGTTACGGATCTCGGACACTCATGTCTTTTAAGACTGCCGACTGAATGTTCAGTGAAGAGCCGATGGCGCGCCAATAACCACAGTCCACTAAAAACACAGAAATAAACAGTCATGAGAATCGTGTGTCAGTACAGAGATACACTTAGGACTTTTCTACTTCGAGACTTTTCTTTAGAGATACGCCTAACTCCACACCTCCCCACTTATCCACTGACTTTGTAGCCTTATTTTATGTTGCAATAATAAAATTCGGAAACAGTTTGATTATTTAAAATATTTTTTCGAAATCCAATTATAAATGTCAGATCAACATAAATAACCATAAGCTGTCGCGTGGAAACAATATCATGAACCATTGTATGACTCTATACTTAGAGCTTAAAGTAAAATAAAAATTATATGTAATTTTAGAAGTTAGTTAAGTTTTGTAGAATTATTCTACTTTATTAGTTTTTACTTAATGGTCTATGGGTTTTTAATAATTTCTCTTTTTAAAATTAGTGTAGCAGGTTTATAGATTTAATTTTGTCTTGGCAATGAGTTTCTTGCTACTTCTTCTCATTAGCTCAACCCTTTACGAAGTAGCGGTAGATTCAATAGGAAAAACATTTTTTTGACATTCATGTATCATTTCCGTGACTTACTTTTTAACACTAGTTTGGTTTTATTGGTTTCATTTATTTCTTTGTACTTTTGGGCTGTATGTTGTTTTAATATACGATTTTCTTTTTAAAAATTATTTTCGTTTACGTTTCAATAAAAATTTTAAGAGTATAAAATTAATGTTTTTTATTAACTCTCAATGGTAATAATTATTAAGTATCGAGATGAATATTGGCTGAATTATTGACAAAGTAATTTGAGAAGCAGTACAGCAGGTGATCTTTCTAGGTTCGTTCGGGCCACGTTGCTAGTGTAAAATTAATTATCAAAGTCAAATAAACATTTTTTTAACTAGACTTACACTGAGCGCTTTTAAATCTAAATTTTGTAATTCATTGTTCGAACAGCATGTGACAAGAACATACAAGATATTTATTCATTCATTCTTTTAAATAAATTAGAGTATTTTACACTAGCTGTTATATACATACATAACAAATTAGTTTGTAAGATGCTGTATCCAATATAACAGGCGGCTTTTGTAAAGGGCAAAGGAACCCACCAGCTAATTCTAAACACCAACTGGTCGAAAAGGCCTTCGATTAGGGCTACGATACGGCCTATTATAAACTACAGTAAAGCCTTTGACTGTATTGTACGATCGGACCTAAGAAAGGTACTTAGTGAACTGGGAGTACCTAAACATCTCGTTGCCCTCATCCTCTCTCTATACCTGGACAATGAAGGAATAGTAAAGGTTGAGAACTGCATATCAGAGCTTTTTACTTTCGGTAAAGGGGTAAGACAGAGATGCACCCTGTCTCCAATTCTAAGAGTCTGAGAGTACGTAATCAGGCGGGCATGTGAAGGTTTGGAGGGTGAGTCACAATAGTTAGTACTAAAATAACAAACCTTCGCTAAGCAGATAACACCCTACTCCTTACTTCAAGTGAAACCGAGATGGTGAACCTCCTGGCCCGGACTGAGAACACCAGTTGGGTCTAATAATTAATCATAGCAAAACCAAAGTAATGATAGTGGATCCTACCAATAGCCTTAAACTAACTGGATAGCTGAACCTTGACATCGAGAGCGACTTCGTCTACCTAGGGTCGAACATTAATAACACAGGATCATCCGAAAAAGAGATATGGAGACGTAAATTGATGGCCAATAATGCAGTGTCCCAGTTGCATAAGATATGGAGTAACATCACGCGAAAAACTAAAACCAAATTGGTGACTGCTGGTTTTTTCCATATTAATTTATGGTGCGGAGATCTGGACACTGAAAAAGGCCGACAGAGACCGAATAGACGCATTTGAAATGTGGAGCTGAAGAAAAATGCTACAGATTCAATGGATCGCCTTTCGCACCAACGTTTCTATTCTGAGAGAGCAGAGAGTAAATTCAATACGATGCGATGGCAAACCACGCTCCTCACCAGTGCTACAATAAGGCGTCGCCCTTCAGACCGAAATTACCACCAAATTGAACCATGAGTATTTGATTTGGCTCCACGACAAAACGATTTTGTTCAATCACATATTTTATTCCTTAAAACAACACAGCAATTGTTTTTAAGAGTTTGAAAGCACTCCTTTAAACTACATTGCAAGAAGGAATTCCTTGCTTTACTCATCTCGCAAAAATCTTAATGTACTTATGATATTTTGAAGAACATAAATTATATGCTCGTTATTAAGTACGTGATATAAATATTTCATACATAAAACTATATTCAATGTTTAAACAATAAAGTTCTCTAGATTTTCTATTCAACTATATCGATTTTATTTGTAAGTGATGTGTACTCTTTAATTTAAAATGTAATTAAAATTATCTCAACTAGTAATCAAAATTAATTATTTTCGTGTTTTTTTCAGTACAGATTCAACCTTTCTTTTCAACCAACCATTTCTTTTGTTCCATTTCCAAATTCAACTTTTCTTAACCCATTACTTAAAATTGGAATAACAATCAACTCAAAACAAGTGACGGTGATTCTGAATGACTGAGTCTGTAAAGAATTGTTTTCTAATTGTTCGTCTATTTTTATCAACACATGCACTAAGGTTTCTTTGTTAAATGTTTCTATACACATAATATCATTTTTTTTCAATAAACATTCGAATCTCTCACTTTTAAATAACTATATTATAAAATGTTATTGTAAAGATAATAAGTAATATAATAATAATAATAAGGAGGCGGTTCTATCCGAATCCGACTATATTTTTTTTGTTTGTTACCTCAGGACTTTGAATTGAGAGAACCAATTTTGATGATAATTTTTTGTTTGAAAGCTGGTGCTTTCCTTTGCAATTACAGTTTTGGCAATAGCATCCATCAGATAACAGTCTGGTAAGAGTTTGAAATTTGCATTAAGTATCTGAGCGATAAATGGAGGAATAACTCAATGTCACTCCCACGGATTTCGATTATCCAGTTTTGATTGGAAAGGATTTACTTTAAGGGTAGTTTGATGAGAGTTTGGTGAGGTTCTGACTATGGGATCCAAGACAAAAAAACAAACAGAACTCTTCAATTCTTAGGAGCAAATTAACGATTCTAGGCCGAATCTTACATACGCTATCCGGATATTTGAGTCACCTACTGTAACGTCGTTATGGTCAAGAAATTGTTGTAGTCGAATATGATGATCAATGGAACTCTTTAACGACTTACAAATTTAGTAGGTCTATACATATTTGGACAAATTAATTAGTGTATTTCAGATTAACTAAAAATAAAAAATAATAATAAGAAAAAAAACAAGCGACTTCAAAAAAGTATAAAAAATTCGTATTTTTATATTCCGATTATTGTATTGAATGCAGGTTTGTTAGCTATTAACCTAAAAAATATATGATGTACATTACCATGCAAACTTCCACCGAAAATTGGTATGAACGAGATCTAGTAAGTAGTTTTTTTTTGAATACGTTATAAATCTTTACAACGAATTACAAGAACTTTTATATGATGTTACTTGCTGCTATCTAATCTTAATCTTTCATGGGCAATTCCGACCCGCACTAGGCCGCTTCTTTTTTTAATTTAAACAGTGTATCTCACAAGTAATACATAGTATATTAAGTTAGATTGCTTAGTGCGATGGCCAGGTCAATCTATTTATTTAAATAGATCATCAAAATCATCATAAAAATAGATCATCATTTAAATAGTTATCATCAATTAAAACATTAAAACTATCACACAAGTAACTTTATAATAATAAAAACTTCATTGTGCGGTATTTCCAGGTCGATACGACATTGGTACCTTCAAAACGTGCGTACACATTTGTATGTCCGGTAACTCTCCTGTGATTACTCTTAAGAGAATGTGGGTGGCGGTGATCACTTAACATTACGCTCGTTTATCCTTCTCTTTCAAGAAAAATATGAGAACGATCGACACAAAATGAATGTTTATAAAACCAAGAGAGAATGTACTTTACCTCCCTATATTCACGCAAACAACAACGAAATAACTCAGAACGTTATCTCCAGGATAGGCGGGTCACTAGAGTGACAAAGTTTGCTGACTTTTTTATCGCTAATCCTTAGCAACAAAACAAAGTTACAGTATCAATTATTAATTTGTTGAGACTGGCAGATTTCACATAATTTTTGTATCTTAAACAATTTACATTACATTTATTTATTTATTTAAAGCATCACAAAATCCACAGAACTTAAATTAGGTTATAATAATACTATTTTGTAGAACTTACATCTAATAAAGGATTTACAAATTACAATTAAACAACAATTTACATGCACAGAGTATGATCAGAATAATTTGAAAGTAAACACCACACGCTAATTTCACTATTACGTTAAAAACATCAGTCAAATGAAACCAGAAAAAACAAATAAAAATGCACACGCAATTTTAAAACACAAATAATAAAGTAAAAGGTAAGGTACCTTTATAGTATTCGTTTAATGCAGACTTTTGCCCCAACTGGAGATGGGCAGCTGGTCTTATTATTTCAGATGGAGGCTAATCTGCGTCTCCTTTCTCGCGTTGTTTGTCCGCGATGGACTCCTAAACTAATGAACAGATTTTAATGGGGCTTACTCCATGGAGTGCAGTTTGGTCCAACTTGAGAAATAGGATAGTTTTTATTTGAATTTTGGAGCCATAATTATTCTTATTTTCAATATTTATTTTGTATGGACATATTTTCTATGAGAGAATTTAATGACGCACAGTTTGACAGTTCCGCTGTGAAACAATTTCATTATAACAACAAATAGCATTTTTTACAATTTAATTCTTGATGTTTTGAAATATTATTGACAAATTCCTATAAAACAGTATTTATTTTATAATCTACAGGACAACGTCTGTCGGGGCAGCTAGTATTACGTATTTCTCAACTGAGCCTGCCATACCCCACATACGACGACCCATGTAGTAGTATATCAGTGGTAAGTGACCCTACTGATTGAGCTAGATGTCCCGGGTTCGAATCCCGGCAAGTGCAAACATTTATATTATGATGAGTATTGATGTTTGTTATGTTTTTTTTTATTAAATATTATTGTCCTGTACCCATAGTACAAGCTATATGCCTAGTTTGGGGCAAGATAATTCGTGTAAAGTGTTCATATAAGTTTTCCCCGCTTATAATTAAAGCAAGTAATTAGAAATCTTAAACTTTCGTGGTTATTCACGACTAAAGTCTCGTTAAGCGATTGATTATCCTACTGCGAACTGAACAGTCCGTGATGTTCAGTTCTTTTCACTGTGACGTTTTTTTATGAAAATAAGGCATGAGACGAGCAGGACATTCAGCTGATGGTAATTGATACGCCCTGCCCATTACACTGCAGTGCCGCTCAGGATTCTTGAAAAAGCCCCAAAAATTCTGAGCGTCACTACAATAGCGCTCGTCACCTTGAGACATAAGATGTTAAATCTCATTTGCCTAGTAATTGTACTTCTAGCATTATACCTTGGTACTGCTAATCTTTCTCTATTCAACAAATTTGCACTATCGATACCACCATTTCTAAAATGATGCGTACAAAAAGGCTAGCATAGTGCCTCAATTTGATTTACGGTAAGTGTTTGATTGTTGCATCTACCGTACTCATTTTTTTTACTAGCTTCGTGTAAGGCATTTAATATTTGACGTTTGAGTATTTTTTAGTTTTTGCATATAATGTTATAGATATATATTGTAAATTAACTTGAAAATATGAATTTGTTATACCCGATCTGTTTTTCTAAGGAGCACCCTTAGAGTTTGTTGCTTGTTCTTCTCTAAGGATATCTGCCTTCCGAACGAGCTGTATTAAAAATGACATAATTCAAATGTAATGTTATTTACCTATGAAATAAAAATTTGTGATTGATTGATCGATCAAAAAAACAAATATCAATTAAATCTCTAGGATTCGATAGAGAGATTTACATAATTTTAGATGATCGTTATTGTTTTAGCTTGTTTTGGTACATTATGTTTGTAGGCCAAGTGCCGCAAAAAATTCTTTTGCGCTCATTCTATCCTACATAATATATATAGTCCAATGTTCTGGAAAGCTCCAGGCAATAATTATCGAGATGAAAATACCACGAACGCAAAACAACAGATATTGAAACAAACAGTAATAAATATTGATAAATTAATGACATATTATTCTAATCAATCATGCGGTGGATATCAGTTGGTGTATTTCTGTTTAATTAGTTTCCATACATTGTTGCAATGTAAGAGATAGGGTATATATTGCACATCTCATTCGAGGGCTTTCATTAGCTAGATAGCAACCGACTAAAGTTCACAATGTCCAGATTACTGTTTATATTTCTGTTTTTAACAATCAATGCTGTGCACGTGCTCAGCAAAAAAAGTTTTGTTTTTGTTGTGGATACTACGATATCCATGACAGACGAGATTTCAATAATAAAATCCAACATCAATGCTACGGTTGATTCAATTAAAGACTACGATGTAGAATTCATCTTGCTTCCATTTGGAGACCCTGGTAAGTACTATATTTGATATATATATTCTTATAAATATTGAATGAGCTTTTTGTTAAGTTATTTAATTAAATTATTGCCATATTCGTAAGGAAAACGTAAATTCATTTGCTTTAAGTAAAATTCAATTATGTTGCCAATAAGTTACAAAAGTAATGACAATACAGATACTTAGTGTCGGTAAGTCAATATTTTTTTATGGAGAAATATGCATGTTTATTATTAGCGTGACTTCTGTTCTATTTTGGCATTACAAACAGTGTCGTGAATTAAATTATATTTTTATAGTTTGTATTAATGCATGTCTATTATCAACCAGAATCACCCATGGCCTGATGCCAACACGTACGACACGACACTAACATAAATAACATCTCCTGTATTTGTGACGTTGCACAAGAGTGCGCTCCTCAAGGAATTTTTTGTCTAAGTACAACCATACTAGGGATTTAAACTTGTTGTGCACCTTTTTTAAGTACCCAGGTAAATACGACTTGGAAAATAAATGCGGGATAGGTTATAAATCGATTTATATCCAACTTTAATTCGAACGTAATAATTAATACACTTTTGCCATGGTAGTCAATCGACTTATACGAAAGTACTATTCGAGAAGGTCTCGATTATATAAAATATTTCAAATGTATAATAAGTCGTCGCTGGCCAGTATCGTCAATCTATTTAACAGACAAACAAAAGAATATATTTATCTATATATATAATGTCATTGTTTGATCGTATCGACATGAAACTAACACCATTCGATGGAAAATGTATGCTAGATGGTTATGGCTATTTTCGAATTCCAACGTTCCTTCAATAATTTATTTACTTTAAGATTCGGAACGGCCAGTATACCTAAATAACTGAACGTTCATTTGCATAATAAAAGTGATGGTAATTGTTTATGTGATTATAATTATTATTTTAAATACTGAACAGATATCGGGCCACCAATTAATGAAACAGCCAGCGGTTTTATTGATATGGTCCATTTAATTGAAGAAAATGGAGGAAATGATTGTCCTGAAGAGTCACTTGGAGCTATTAAAATGGCTTTAGAATGGAGTCAACCGAATTCCTACATCTACGTCTTTACCGATGCTAGACCCAGAACTAAAGATATCGACCAAATCAACACAATCACAAATTTGTGCGAAACTCAAAAAAGTCAGGTAAGTTTTTAAGCCTGCATTTTTCGAGAAATGTACCTTGCCATAATTTCATATGAATATAAAAAAGTTTGGAATTAGCTAATAGGCGCGAAGCGCGGTGTGGCAGCTTGGCACTTCGGGAGATAAGCTGTACTAGTACTTCGTAAAGTGATGGGCTCAGGGTCTTTTAGTTTCATTGTTTTCTTACTGGCTTAGTACTACTAGTAGACCATCGCGGAAGCGTTTGAATATTGCTATATAGCGTACGTAGACCTTTGATGTGTGATAAAAAATAGAGAAAAAAAATACTTTGATGAAACTCATTGGAAAAAGAAGAAAATATAACAAAAATGAAAGGAACAAAAAAATACGGGCGATCTGAGGTCGGGAAGAGAAAAAGGGGGAAAAGATAAAAATAACAAACCTAAAACATGATTTTTGAAATTTTTTACATAATTTTTAAGCTTTGTTTTCACAAATTTTCATGAGTGTAAAAAAGTTGTGGATCATTTTATTATAAACATCTTTGCTATTTAATTTTTTTCACAGGATTTGCAGTTTCGCCGGAATTCGATATTAACCGTTTTTTACCCCCCCCCCCCCTTTTTCCACTCCCCGACATCAGATCACTTGTAATTTATGTTCTTGTATCTAGTATTCCAGTATTTAAACTCTCAATACGCTTGGTAAAATTCAAAATATTATATTTATTTCTTTCTAAAATACTCTCCTTTACATTTTAAACATTTTTTAAAACATTAGGACCACGGATCTGAAGGCATCGTGATTTCTACGTGCTAATTGAAGAAACCGCTCATAAAATCTTTTCGACTCAATTCCATTTTGCGTACGTAGAACTTTGATGTGTGATAAAAAATAAACAATTTCCCGCCAATTGTTTTTTTTTGTTACTAAGAAGGTTGCAACCTTTCAAAAAATATAATATTCAAAATTCAAAGAGTTTCGATTAGCTACATGTGAAAAACTTTTAGTGTGCCCAATGTACCAACCACGCTATGTTACTTGCGTATAATTTTGCTAATAATGAAACCATACAGAACTCAAACTGAATTATTAAACTATCGTATTGGTGTAGGCCGTGTTAATTTGTAGCAACTACATCTTACATTTTGCAAGAGACATTCTTTTCCAACCATTATTTTTAATGGTTATAGAGTAACAGCACTTCGAGGGCAGGACTGAGTGGATTGCGTCAACCGAATGTTATATTCGAACAACGGCGTTAATGTGAACATTAGCACCTGGGGTCTACTCTCTTTGTCGATAATGACCCTGGTCTATTTTGTTTTCGGACACGTCAAAGTTCTTCGGGACTATAGATAATATTCGTGAACAAATGGTGAACGATTGAAATAAATGTTATTTGGATCCGACTAATATGAAGAGTACAATTTCATGCCAACCATGGGTCGTAAGTAATGACCACCAAAAATATCTGTATTATAAACGCAATGTAAACATGTCAAATTAGTACTTCAGATTTTTTATTTGAAATCTTTAAAAAGTTTTCTAAAAAGAGTTCTCAATTACGCTAATATATTATCTTTTAAGGTGCTTTTAACACACCTCGCAATCGCGGTATCGCGAATCGCGGTACTCGTTCTATCAGAAAGTTTCAAGTAAATATAGGTTATATTCTTATTTGTTTTTTTCCCTAAAAATATTGCCGCTACATATAACCATACTCTTAAAGGTACATCTTTTCAAATACACATACGATGATGAAGCTATACCTTTTAATTTATATGACTAAGTAAATCCATTTAGTTAGCTGTAAGCTTTTTGTTATAATAAAATAAAATTAAATATTAACTATGTTCTTTTACTAATAACAAAAATGAAATTATTTTAAATTTCACTAAATATAGGAATACCACTACTGTTAGCAAGGAATAAGTAAGATAAAGTTCTACCTTTATCCTTTCTAACAATTGTACTAATGCCGCTCATGCCCTTTGACCTGCCTGTAACGCTTGAGGTGAAGAAGCAGCTGCTTAAGAGGGAACCCGCCTGCTTCTTTCAGATTGGAGTTCAGACAGTGGGAACTCGGTAATATCAATACCACCCCTTATACATTACTTATGTAAAACACAGCAGGCTTTAATTTATTTCAGTTTCCTACACACTCTAAGTCGGGTATTTTACTAATATTAAATTGTTTGCGCAAGCGGTGCCGGTTCCTTCTACGTCCTAAATGTTCTTCACGTAGAGCAGCCTCTATTAAAACCATTCCTTTAGCAATTTCAAGCAAATTTGCAACAAAATCAACACAAACGAAAGCCAAAAGGTTTCGTCAAGTTGACGTTAAAATTCCGAACAAACAAATGTCATATTCAAAATTTCGTTCGCAACGTAAATGAATTAGAGTAGGTTTAGAAATATATAATATAATAGAAATCGTCAAACAATGAAGTTTGGGACGAAACTTCGAAACGAATGGAAACTTCCAATCGAAACTTCGTTTTTCGTTGAACAAGAGTAGACCTACTGGATCTTAGAGCGTCATGTATCTCTAAAGCATTCCACCATTTAAAAAGCTTGTGATCCTTATTCGGCTATTATTCTTGTGGAATTTTGCGCGTTAAACGACCGATTGTCAATCAAATCAAATCAAAATCAGTTTATTCACGTAGGTCACGGAAATGACACTTATGAATGTCAAAAAAATAAAAATAAATCTTATTGAATCTACCGCTACTTCGTAAAGGGTTGAGCTAATGAGAAGAAGTAGCAAGAAACTCATTGCCACTCTTTTATATCAAGATTTACATTTAAATACATCGATTTAAAAATCATTTCAAATTACAATATAATATGTAAAATGATGCAACAGACACACTCAAACGTAAAATAGTCAATGTCTTACACGAGTAAGTCAAAAAAGTAAATGTAAATTAATACGGCCATCCACTTCTATGGAAAAAGTTTCAGATATATACAATATCAGACACTATGGCGATGCAAAGCGCTAGATGAAATAAGTCTATGGAGCTAATTCACATTTTGTGGCAAAACTAGATTAATTCCTAGCAGTTATTATAATTAGTGGCGTGGTCTTCTTGAGGACTAGCGATGATTATGTGTATTTTTCTTATGGAGGACAAACGAGGTCACCCGATGGTATGTGATCACCGCAGCCCATACTCTCTTGTAATAAATACCATGGGAATTACAAGAGCGTTGCCGACCTTTAAAAGCGTTGATTAAACGTACATATGAATTCGAAAACCATAAAAATGCATTGGTTCATGGCGTGCGGGGATCGAACCGGGGTCTTAGCGGTGAGATACAATTATACAACCTATTGTGACACCAACGCCTCTGCATGGTTAGTATTCACTTAAATACTAGTTAATTGAATTTATTGCTTGTCGTGGTAAGTGAGTCTATCTATAAATATAAACTTGTCTGCAGGTACAATTTTTTAAATCCATTACTTTTTTATCCTAACTAACTTCTGCAAATGAGAAGTCAAGTTACAGATTTTATTTTTAATTTTGATTGTCTTTCAAGGTGCTCATATTTTTAACTGGAAAATGTTCGCCGACAGAGACAATAGATGCTGTTTACTATGATGTAGCAAAAAATTGTAGGGGTTCAGTGGTGTTCTACGATCTCGGAAGTTTGCGTTATGTAAGTAGTTATTGAAGATGAGTTGTTTTGTAAATTAAATATTATAAAACATATTTGTTTAATATAACTAATATTACGATGGTATTTCAGGCATTTAAATACATTAAGGAAACCGTGAAAACACAGTGGAATCAGGTAGACGCTCAATACGATTTCTTAAGGGAAAAAAATATTTCAGTAAGTTTACTTTTAATAATTTTATTTTTAAATTGTATTGTAATACATTCATTTCAAACCATGGCTTTCATTCAACTCATATTCACTTTCATTCCATTCTTTCCCAGTGGCTAATTAAAACTTGTTAGCATGAAGTTCCTTTACGGATAATGATAAAATAACATATTAGCTTACAGAAGACACTTCACTTCGACACCAGATACTTTACCAGTGGAGGCTCCTTTGCACAGGATGCCCGCTAGGTTATGGGTACCACAACGGTGCCTATTTCTGCCGTGAAGCAGTAATGTGTAAACATTACTGTGACTTACATTTATTGCATTACTTGAAGGGCTCCGTAGCTAGTGAAATTACTGGGCAAATGAGACTTAACATCTTATGTCTCAAGGTGACGAGGGAATTGTTGTGCCGCTCAGAATTTTTGGGTTTTTCAAGAATCCTGAGCGGCATTACAATGTAATGGGCAGGGCATATCAATATCAATTTACCTCAGCTGAACGACATGCTCTTCTTGTCTCTTTTTCATAAAAAAGATAAGAATCATTTGTCGGGCACATTAACTCTCTTTCAAAACTATATACATACCAAACATATTATGTTGGACGCCTCCAACGTACATTGCTATGAAGACGACAGTACTGGTGACGTACGTATACACGGGCCATGCAGATCTCTCTCGGGAAATCGTCGATCAGTGTCGAGAGATACTTGTGTCCAATATCAAGTCCTCTATTGATAAGGCGAAATATGAACCTTGTTCATTTCACCCCCAGAAGAACCAGAACAAGTTTCCATATTTACCACGAAAAAGATCTTCAGGTTCAAACTCGTCCATCACCGCTCTTCGACAACAATTCTCTTAAAGCCTCACGTAGTATCGGTCTTTGAATCAGTCACCTGGAAGGCAAAGCTAAATTGGCTTCGAAGAAGCTGGGCGTCATAAGTATAGCAAGGCAAGATTCATGCCGGACCACATTCTAGCGCTCCACAAAGCGCAGGTCTGGCCACATATGGAGTATTGCTATCATCTTGAACATCCACGGCATCACGAACTAACCCGAGAGTTGAACGTAAAATGGTAACATTAAATGAATGCAAGGGTAGAACTACTTAACTCTAACCATAAACAAATAGCAAAAAAAAATTATTCACCTAAATATTTAAATCTTCCATAATATCTTTTCGGCTTGAACCTTATCAGCAACAGAGTCCATTAGTTCAATAATACAGGTGTATTCAATTTTGAATAATCATTCGGGTCGATTTCCGTCAAAAGTTGAAGAAATTAAAAAAAACTAAATATGCAGTTATTGGTAGCTTATCAATCCTCCAACTCCTTTCACGACTTTTCTCTAAGTTTCCTCTTTCCGACTTGGCCATGACCGCCCTTATCAATAAACCCGCCTGTTTAATGTTTTTGTTTGACAAATTATTTATACCTCTGTTTTTATATAGCTAAATAACATTTGATATTAACAAAACTGACTGTAATATGTTTTTTCACAGTTTGCTGTTGATATGTATACCACGGATATGATGATTAGCATAGCTGGAGAACATCCAGACATAGAAATAATAAATCATTTTGGAGAAAAGGTGGATGTTCAGCGAATCATCAACACTAGTACTGCATGTGTATGTATAGAACATATTGTAATTTTTTCTTTTAGGATTGCGTATAAAATAGATTGAAATGACATGGGCGTGGAGTTAACAGAACAAGCACGCAAAACCATATAATAGCATCTTACATTTAATTTTTTTGTGATAAAATTATTAAATAGTGTTTCGACTTTTGTAATATTTAAAGAATGTATGCAACAATCTTATAATATATTAAGACCTGCTTAATCAGCAGGTCACAATAGTATGAGAAATGAGGAAAAATAACAAAGAAAACACGATTCAAAAGGTCATTTACGATTTTACATCATTTTTCTCTCCACAATTAACAAATAAAAATATTATTATAATATGACAAACATATTCAAGTTCCCACACCTTAAGGACACATTATATAATTATTTTCTTAACTTGAGCCTGTCTGTTCCAGGTGGTAATAATGCAACAACTAACCGAAGGTGAATACAAAGCAGCAGTTACAGGAGGCGACTTTGGTATGGTGACGATATATACCCGTCGAACAATACACGTAGAATTTGGTTTTTCATCAAAAATACCAAGAAGCTTAGATGAGACATCAAAGGCACCGATACCAGGTATGTTGAGTACACTTAAATAATTATTAAATATAAAAAATTTAAGAAAACAAGAATATTTATTTTATAAATCAAACATGCCTCCTAGTAACTACTAATGTGTATAAAATTATTAACATATTTTGTTTTATTGCAGGAATAAAATGTTACATTTTGGTAATATTGGATGCTAACTTGGAATTGACTTCAATAAAACTTCAGATAGCTAAAACTGGAGAGGAGATACATTTGCAGTACCAGGCGTTGGATGAAACCCGAGGATATTATATTGCCAATAATATCTTTGAGCATGGGAAGACCTTTAAACTATCTGTAAGTACAATCAACATTCCAGAAATATAACAATATATATTTGGTAATAGAGTGAACCAGGTTCAGCAAGTTGAAGTACGCACGTACGGTGACGTCAAGCTGACGACTGACATAGCCAATGAGCGTAGGCGAGTTCCGAGTCCTTTTGTAATAATAGCATTGTGCAAATTCCTCCTTCAATTAGCTGGTCTATAATTACCGAGTGAACATGGCAACTTTCCCTTTTCCCGTAAGAGTTTTCTTGAATTTAATACACTCACATCATCGAAAATACACACTAAGGCCTACCTCAATACATAAAAAAAAACTCTATGAAAGGCTTTTAATACCTTCTAAAATAGCCAACACGATCTTCTTTTGATTTGAGTTTCATTAAAAACCAATCTAGGTCTTTTACAATGTACTTGTAGGCGTCTATATATCAATATAAACGTCTTGTTTTAGTTGTCATCATCTTCATTACATTGTATAGTAAACTGGCGTAATGTTAAGTTATATATACGTAAATGAAATGTTAGAAAATAATATCTATTAATCCCTAGTTCTCTAAGAATAATTAAGCTTGGACATCATTTGTACGCCTATTACTTTTCGACAAATCAAATCGCCAAGTCGCTCGCTTAAGAACCTCAAAAACGTACACTTAAAAACTGTAATATTTTCATGTGTAATTTTAAGCAATTACTTTATAAAATTTATATTATTGTCATATTGTAATTGTTAAAATTTATGTAATAGTTTGCATGAATGTAATATTATATGTGTTTTAGATAACTGCGAGACACAAAGAAAACAATTCGGTTATAGAAGGTGTTACTCCACCAGTGAAGCCTCAAGAACCAGGTTATCTTAAAACTTTATCTTTCAATTTATATAGATAACCTTCGTTTAACTGTATCTATATATATGTAAATTATTGATATTATTATAATTTTTAACTAACTTTACAGGGAGGGATTCTTTCATCGTTTCTCCCAGAAATAAATTCTTGTCTATGTCTTAATGTGTATCATCAACACGCTAGACGATACTATAATCTATAATAAGACATTATATTGACGTCACGTATCAATATAATATTTCTGTATTTATCATAGTTATAATGTACAATATGTTATCTTATTGTCTCTATAGTAAATGTATTTCTATTCTATTCTAATAGACATCACTTCACACTATACTATACTATAGTAGTTGCGCATGCGCAGAGGGAGGCTCACTTCACGGTATCGGAAAATTATGTCGCTGTATTGTATTGTTTATAAAATTCTTCTGTCTCATAATTTTCTGTGTAACGCGGCATTATTATCAATATATCAAAATTTAATATCATCCCCTTCGTAAAAGTATATTTGGGTTTTTGTTAACTTTGTATGGAATCCAACCTTTCGGGCTAGTCTTGTACGATAAGTTTAGGGTTTACTATTTCTGTTTTATAAAAAAAACCCTGCATTAGTTTGACGGATATTAGCTTGAAGTGGTCACATTAACTTACTTTGAAGTTATTTAGCAATTATCACTGCACCAAAACTTCCCTTTTTAATTTTGTTATATAAGAGGAAGCAAACAGCAAAGTTGCTCACACTAATGAGAAGTATAAGCCTTTTTCCTAAGGACATCTATAATATGGGTTTCCTCTGGGTCAAGAGATGCTTTGCTAATCTCTGAGTTAGAAGGTCCCTAAATCGTATCGGTTCAATCATCCTGCAGCTACAGATGAATCTACGAACGGTTGATAGCGCGACATCGACGCGAACACATTTTGAATTGAGTCCGGGAATGAAATTCAGAGAGATTCTACACATCTACGCAACACTTCCAAAAAGTGTTCAATGGCTTGATCGTGGTTGTTGAAGCTGTTCTTCGTCATGTTGCGTCATATTAATGACTTTTAAAAAATTGTTTCTTGCCTCTTCCTATAATACCTAGGTTTGAATTTCATTTCCCCTTTACAGGTAGGTAACGATATGGACCCCTATTTACCATCATCCTACAATATCCTACATATATGTCTTTTTCCAGTTGTAAAGTCTGTAAAGTGCTTTCATGCAGGTTATTTCAGACTACGTTCTCTCCATCTTATCATTTTTGGAAGCAAGCAAAATCATTATTTGGGATGAAGGCAGAATGGCCCAACACACTCATCGCAGGCACTCAATCGAACTATGAACGATCTGCTTAGTGACTGTGTAATGCTATATTTTGGAGTAAAACAATAAATTCATATAGCATCGCAAAGTTCACAGACTGAAAATTAATCATAATGCGGTAGGGAGCTGGTCGGGTCAGCAAGAGATATCAATCAGCTATTAGATAAAATTAGATTGATTCACAATCACCACTGATCTAATTAGATAGATAAAACAATTCAAATGTTTACAAATAATATCCTAAATTAGTAGTAGATAAAAGTTTCATATATTTTGTAGGTATGTTAACAGAATGGATGAAGCCGGAAGTACAAATCATTGGTCCAGAAATGAATTGGGCTGAATTCGGAGACAGTACCACCTTTGCGTGCAAGGTCACAGCTTTTCCAAAGCCGCGTATTATTTGGGAAGACGACATTGGCAATACTCTTCCTTCTCAAGTAAGTAAATGGTTATAGGAATACGCACGATTTCAGTTTGCAACTCGCGTCTTGACGTTACATTAATACTTGTAAATACAGAACAGGTAAAAGTGATTTTAAATATAAATAGCATAAATGAAGTCATCCGCAGGGCATTTGCCGCTCTTAATATACCAGCTGTTTAAGAGCCAAATGGTATTACCCGCCGCGATGGCAAGCATCCTGATGGAATGACGCTGGTGGCTTGGGCACGGGGAAGGGCGCTGGTGTGGGACGCTACTTGCGTCGACACTCTGGCTCCTTCTCATGTCCAAGTTACGTCAGTTGGTGCTGGGGCTGCTGCTTCGACTGCCGAAGACAGCAAGCGTCGCAAATATGTTGGTCTCAGTGAGTCATACATCTTTGTGCCGTTTGGTGTCGAGACACTTGGCCCGTGGGGCCAGAGGCGCGGAGAATGTTCAAAATACTATCTTCGCGCCTCAATAAGGCTACTGGAAACCCAAGTGCTGGCAGCTATTTCGGTCAACGGATCAGCCTTGCTATCCAACGGGGTAATGCTGCCAGTATTCTTGGTACGCTTCCACGTAATGATAGTTTTAATTTTATGTAGTCGTAGTATTGTAAATATAGTTATAAGATTTGTTTTGATTAAATAATGACCTTTATTTTAATAGCATAATATATATGGCAAGATAATTTGTGTCAAAATGTGCCAACATTATTATTATTATTCTTATGACTTAACTAACGATAACCTCAAAAACGTTATACAATAACTACGCCATGTTCTTCACATATTCAACAATTCAACTCACCCTCTGACCTACGTGCTCCTAAAGCTGCATTACATAATTTAGTTCAAAAACTTCTCATTTATTAGATACCTTACTCACGTCGTAATACTAAACATATTGGGGATATATACTATATGACTAGCCTTCGCCTGCGGTCTCAACCACGTGTTTAATTGAGTTAAAAATAGTCTATGCTCTTTTTCATGCTTCAGACTAGCTTTATCAATACTCTATTTCTTCACAAACGTGTCACCTCTAGCAAGCTCTGCGCACCCGCGACTCACTAATAATAAATGCTTCATTAATTAGGTTAATAATTAATTATTCGTCCAAAGAAGTGTGTGTTAAAACATTCATAATATGCATTAAATACTAAAAGCGAAAATTGTATAAAATGGAGAGTTTTAGTGATCTGGGGGGCGATTCACTACTGAATTCTATTTACTTAACATAACTTCGTGAATCATTGTTATATTTTGAATGTAAAATATTTTGAAATTTCAAAATACAATTTAAAATGTTCTTTATAATTTTTATTTTTATTTCAGTGTGTACTTGTAGAGATCCCATCTGTTTACCTGACCTATGCCAATGTTGCGAATGCTACGAGGAATGCCAACATAACCTGCATGGCGGAGAATGCTATGGGTGCCGATGCAATTTCACTTAAACTGTTTGTTAACAGAACGAATACCTTTAACGTTTTGAAATCGCCTTCAGGTATGTTCATTGATTTGTTTGTTACCAGCTGTTACCAGTGCTACCATATTAATTGATGTTCCAATGATGCCACATGCATATCATCATCATCATTTCAGCCAGAAGATGTCCACTGCTGGACGAAGGCCTTCCCCAAAGACCATGACGATCGGTCGTGCAGTGCCCTCATTCAACCTGCTCCGGCGATCTTCACCAGATCGTCGGTCCATCTTGAGGGGAAGGGGGGGGGCTACCAACACTACGTATTCCGATACGTGGTCGCCATTCGAGGACTTTACTGCCCCAACGGGCATTTGTTCGTCTGCCCTGCCCACTTCCACTTCAGTTACGCAACCATCTGGGCTTTGTCGGTAACTTTGGTTCTCCTACGGATCTCCTCATTCCTGATTCGATCTCGCCGGAGACAGGCATATATAAACGATTATACCAACGACGATTTATTATATTAATGGTCGTTGAGGTAGCATTCGTAAGAAACGTTTCTTCGTTTTTGCTCCTTCTTGCCTTATAAATCCGACTACTTCGAAAAGGTCTTTTCATTTTTCGAGTAAATATATCACCTTTGATACTCACAAATAATGCGGCTTTCTATTGGTAACATATTTTCAAATATGTACCAATAGAAAGCCGCGTTTTATTTGTGTGTTATTTTTATTCATAGTTAGTTAAGATTAGTATATTCATTCTAAATACCTTCTCCCATATCTAACAATTATACTAAAAAGAATTTCAAGTACATCTGAAAGTATCAGAGAAAGCGTGCCTAAACAAACGAAACTAAATGAAACTGTCAGTCTTATAATATTATAATAAATTTCAGATATTACAGTTGGGTACGGGGAGGAAGGAAAGTTATACTGTGAGGTAGACGCATATCCGACAGCGGAAATAACTTGGCTACATAACAATACCGCAGTTGTAGAAAATGATAATATCATGTTTGAGCCAGAAGAACATACGTTGGTGATACGGAATATGGATATTGAGAGCACAGGCGAATATATTTGTAAAATTGAAAACGAGGTTGAATCAAGATCACTTGGTGCGTCAGTGTTTATAACAGGATTAGGTACGTATAATGCAATTTTTTTTTCATGACAATAATAAGTAGCGTTAAAGATGCAGTGCCATGTTATATGATGCTCGTAGTTCTAATACCGGGTTCTCTGGTAACTAACAATGGCAAATTATGGGCAACAAACAAAAGAAAGAACAGTACGTATGTATCGAGGGCCAGTAAAAGAAACGGGAACCCCTTCGTTGAAATTCGTTCATTCAGGATGAAAGTTTTATATTATGAAACACATAGCTTTAATGACTCTCATCTCAGAGTCAATGAAGCTATGAAAAAAATTAGCCCAAAAGTCGTCAGTTAAAGATCAAAGACGATTAAAGTAAATACTAAACCAGCTAAATTTGATATACTATAATGAAATAAACGAAATGTTTAATCAATGTATTTATGAATAACATTATACTGATACCATACAAGTAATTGGTCACTTGGTGGTAACTGAACAGCCGAACAAAATTTCTGGCAAAAACTGAATGTCTCCTACATTACGTAGTACTCGTTTTTTTTAAGTATATATATTCACACGAAAATAAAATTGAATTCCTAATTTTGATTGTTCATTAATGTAAGTTCCTTCAAAATGAAACTGTAAATCAATGATGGGTTGTTAATGTTTGTGTCTAATTATATTTCAACTGCCGTCTCCGACCTTCACAATACACACATCCTCACATTTTGGGTTTGGTATTCATTAACCGTGGGGTTAGAAGGAAAATTTTACCACATGCAACAAACTATAGTAAATAATAATTTGAATATATAATATAATATACATTCGATTACGCCGTATCTAATCAAATAGTTGTAAGGGATAATTATATAAATTAATATTTGGAGTTATATTTCGGATGATTAACATTATATAATTTCGACATTACGTAAAATTTTAGTAATAATGATGTAATTCATAATTCCAGGTATTTTAATTCTTTCAAAAGTATTATTTTTAAATATGCGTTTTTCAAGTCAAGGATGAATAAATTGGCATAAAATAAATACGCACATGGCGACTTATTAACACTTTTACAGGTGGTCTGCCTGCATCATTAGATATTTCACATAAAAATAATATTTTTTTGAATACTTTTCACATCTATATGCGGTATAGTTATGTCCAATAAAAGATCGTGATCTATTCCAGTTAAGGTTGGCTAAGTTTAAAGTTGAATGCACCAATGATGAGCAGTCGAGTATCGAGCAGAGATACTCTTATTATTACATCTAGTGTCGTAATAGTTTAACTTATCCTAGTTTAGCTAAAATTCCCACTTTCTAAAGTTAACTAAAATTCTATGAAAAATAATACAACAACAAAAGCTTTCTGAAAGCACCGTGATGCTAAAATTACCGAGACAATTGTTTTATAAATTGCTCTTTAATATATTCTAGAAATAAAAAGTGATATTTTTTTATGCCAACAGAAATGCCTGAAGTAAATGTAGAAAGTTCAGAAGTGCTTCTACAGCCTGGTGATTTTACTGAACAACAATGCAGGTAAAAAAACATGTATACGAAAAGTAATAATCTATATATATAAAAATGAATTGCTGTTCGTTATTCTCGCTAAAACTCGAGAACGGCTGGACTAATTTGGCTAATTTTGGTCTTGAATTATTTGTGGAAGTCTAGAGAAGGTTTAAAAGGTGAATTAATATGAAAATGTTCGGAATAAAAAAAAACAACAACAATTTTGTCTTTCCTTTGATGTGTCGTTCAGAAATCAAATTGAAATAATAGTTTAAAATGAATAACTAATTAGAATATTAATTGTATCTTTCTAACTTTCTCAGGAAGTAAGAAACAAACTTAATTTTAACTATAGTTGGTAGAATAACTACAGATGTTAACTATGATGGCAATACAACGTTTGCTGGGTCAGCTAGTAATAGAGTTAAAAAAATAACAGAGTGAGCCACTGAGAGAGAAGTCCTGACTCCTTGTAATGTTGTCCTGTCATTTAAAATCATATATTAATGAAGATTATATTCAAATGATCTTCATTATATTGGCCGTCGTTAAGAACGAGTCTACTCTAGAATATATAATATAAGAATGAAGAAACTCACTTGCCAGTATTTCAAATTTCGTTAAAGTTATTGGTATGGTTACAAAGAACATTATTATAACTCACACCTTAATTTCAACATTATTCACTACTCGTATCAAAAAACTACTCAATTGTTTTTGCCTGGTCTGAAAGTTGTTAAGCGAAAGAGAAGAGGATATAATATGAATGAATAAATGAAGACAAGAGTAAGAAGAAGTACCTTTATCTGACTTGAGTTAGCCGTCGTTGTTTCTATGTGGACAAAGCCATACAGGCATGGTATACGTGATCACCTCGACATTGCAACCTTACGTGCCTATTCTTATATCTCTTTCTGTGACTGCGAGTGTGAAGGAAGTGACCACTTGAGAGTCCAGTACTGACTGCCTAGTGTCCCTGTACAATTGGACCTCCTTTATTTGTTGCTAGCCGGGGTAACGTCACTCACCGCTTATTGCTCTCATCTGAACATCTGACGTAATATTATGTTATATGTCTGATATAGTTTAAAAATACTACGTAAGTAGCCATCCCCACACTGTGGTAATACTTTCAGGTGCTATAATAATAATGTAATACATTTCTTTTAGTATCTCACTTTATTATTATAGGGACTCTCCGTTTGTTTATAGTTATTTATGCAACTGTTGTGTAATAAGGGGTATTAAAACACGAATGTGGATTTATTTCACGAGGCGAAGCCGAGTGCCAAAATAGTATCACATGAGTGTTTTAATACCTAATTATCAACAGTTTCATACAAGACTTTATCTACACCCAGAATATGAATCCTCTAAAAGATCCTGAAACAGTAAGCTTACTGCTAACATTTAAACAGCAAGTGCTAGTAGCAACCTAATATCATACATTACTACAAATAAACTAAGTACTTATTAATGAAAGAATTATTTATTTTAGTAGTAATTTACATTTTGTATAGTGCAATAATTTAAATTCTCTTGAATATTATGTTCTTTTGCAGCGTTTAAAATACATCGTTCTTTTTTTGTTAACAAAACAATATAAATATCGAAGAAAAATGGCGGGGATTCGAATAACCTACTTTTTTTTTACGGCGCGCGACGTTCTGGTAGTGTGGAACGCGCGTAAACGTAAATGTTCTTTTTTTTTAAATTCATACAGATACCACGCATCGAGCAATAAGAATGTGGCTGTTTGTTAAAACTCTTTGAGCATGAAGGGATAGAAAAAAAAATAGGAGTGTTGTTATGAAATTCAGTACAACATTACAACACTCGATTGGATGATGTAATGGTTATTAGAACAGTGGGTGTTTTAATGTTGGCAATAAGCTTACTGTTTCAGAATCTTTAATAGAGGATTTAAAGTATGGGTAGATAAATATTAATAATGTAGGTACATTTACTGATCGTTAGGTTTTCTGTCTTTTTTGTGAAGGTAACACCTTGAAAAAACCTTGCTGTGTACTACGTTGTGCACAACTCATAAAATAAAATACAGCCTCCAAATGGGTCAAATTCAGATTAAAAAATCGTTATAAAACATCAAAGCATCTGTAGCATTATTTGGTCACGTTAAGTTTAAATTTCGTTTAAAAATCGCATTGCTATGCACATAATCCATTGACTATGCAATGTGAAAATGGCGATTGTTTGCTGTTTACGTCTTTGGACGATCTGTTTATTCCATAAAATCCATAAATTCATATTGTTCCAGTATAACAAAAGGCTTACCATTACCTATAGTTAGCTGGAAGTATAAATTGTCAGATGGATATGAGTACATTGATATACCTGAAGGAGTCTACGTGAAAGATGGCACACTTAAGATTTCTTCAGCGGAAACGTTTCATGGTGGGGTGTACGTCTGTGAAGCCGAAAATATATTGGGAACAGACATGGACCAGATAACCGTCAAAGTTCAATGTAAGAATAATATTATTATTTATTTTCTTATGCAGTTACCATCGTTACATGTTTAGTATATATAGTCTAAAATTCTCATGTCGCGGTGTTTGTAGGTAAACTCCTTCGAAACAGCTTGACCGATTTTCATGAAATTTTGAGTGCATATTGAGTAGGTCTGAGAATCGGAAACATCTATTTCTCATCCCCCTAAATGTTAAGGGTGGTCCACGCCATATTTTTTAAATTTCTTTGACATATCTTTATAATATTTGTTTTATCAAATTTTCACCCATCTACGATCAACAGTTACTTTTGTATCGCTATTTTAATATCGGCAATAGGTTTGCTGGGTCAGTTAGTATATATATAAAATTTAAAAAATTATAAAATTAAAATATGTCACTCGATTAGATCATAACGCATGTTGCAAATCGAATGAGTTCAATAATTTCATATAAAGAGGTTGCCATTTTTATGTAGTAAAAAGCACTTTGTGCCACCCGGGTAAAAAATCCGATCCCCTACTCGGAAGTACCGAGGCATCGGTCACACCTCTTGCCAAACAGTAGACCATTGATTCAACATTAAAGTATTGTTTTAATTAGTGCTAAACTAAACTCAAAGCAAGTATATACATTATTGTTCCAAATACCCGACACCCCTTGCTTCCAGGCGTCAATAATGAAATGCGACGATGAGTCACTTATAATTATTGACGACTGAATAATGACAATATCTTTATGTATTAGATGTCAGATTGGATTTGTGCTTAGTTAAATAACATATAAATAATGTTATATCAAAATATTTTGATATGAAAATAAGGGCAGGTTTTCATTTGATGGAAATTGATACGCCTTGCCCATTACAATGCAGTTCCACTCAGGATTCTTGAAAAACCCAAAAATTCTGAGCGGCACTACAATTGCGCTCGTTAGCTTGAGACATAAGATGTTAAGTCTCATTTGCCCAGTAATTTCACTAGTTATGGCGCCCTTCAGAGTGAAACACACTAATGTTTACAAATTACTGCTTCATGTTAGAAATAGGTGCCGTTGTGATACCCATAAACTAGCAGCCATCCTGTGCAAAGGAGCCTCCCACTGGTGAATGTCAATGACGTTCTAGAGACATATTATCATTTGTATAATTCTGTAATTCTTTTGCACTTCAGAGTGTCAATAGCATGTAACTTTGCTTTGAATTTTTTAACCGACTTAAAAACAGAAAAAGGTTGTCAAGGTCTAACCTAAAAATATGTAAAATGTATGAATAAAAAAATATGTGATTATTTTTTTTTCAAGCGTTATCCCTCACTTTTGGGATTGATTAAATTAAACTTGTAACCAAAATTTATGAACGATGCGAGAGTCGAACCCGCGACCTCTCGGTTTCCGTCCGAGCTCTTATGTGAAATGAGTGTGCTTTATATGTGAAATGTAATATCTAATACAATAAACGCGTTCCATACTTCAATTTGAAAAAATAATGTTTTAATGTAGTAACCAAATTTATGGCCACACTAGTTATACTGTTAATTTCGAAGAACGGACTTCTTAAATGTGGCACAGAATTTATTACATAATATTAGTACATTCCATTAACAAAATAATATGAAGAGTTGTATCGTTTAAAGTATCATCAAACGTATTCGATAGAGGATGAACAAGTCATCAAACAAAAAATCGGGTGGTTGCGTGGTGTTAGAAGTAAAAAGACTGCGGGGACTCTTTTGCGTATCATCAAATAACATTTGAAGCTTGGTGCTTGCTGATCTTCAATATGCACCACAAACACTAACGACCATTCTCAATATCTCCGGTTGTAGCCTACTTGAGATACTAATCGTAACTCTCGTTGACTTTTCTGTCCCAATAAACTTATCTACGGTATCTCATCTTATCCGTACACGCTGTTAATGGGAGTACGTATAGCTTACCAGCGATAGAAGTTTGTATATAAATTGCAATTCACGCGTCCAAATATAAGGTGATAAGAATGACTTATAGGTTTATAGGCACGGGCTTAGATTACTGACAGCTAATTACTGACAGTAGAAGGTTGTAATTTATCTCTATTTGTACATAGTAAATCAATTCCTACAGTTAAATTCAATTCCTTAAGTTTTGACATTTGAGCACTCCGACAATCAAAATGACAAAGTATACACTTATAGCTTTATAAGTAATCAGAAAGTGCAACGTGGTCAACATTCTTCGCCACTTAAGGTTCGTTAAAGTTAAAGCGGTACAGATATGAGCCAAAGATGTAGATGGTATTCCTATTGAAACCTCTTAGAATGTAATATGATTTTTAAATTTACTTTGGATTTTCCAGCAAGCCTTTTATTCTGTTATAATTTCAAAGGAAAACAGCAATTCCTTACAACTAGATAAGGCAATAGACGAAATGACGTCAAGTGATTTCGTCTTTGGGCTATATTTACCGGCGGTGTCATGTAACGTTACGCGAATTGGTACATATTATGGACCTGTGGAACGCTAAGACCGACTGACCGGAAGCCTGTCTCTTGATAATATAGATACGTAATATTATTCACATTGCAGTTGCTCCAAGAATTAAAAACAAGGACGAATCCATGGTAGTTCGTAGAGGAGATGCAGTGACGCTAGCATGCAACGTGGAGGCTTTTCCCAAAGCGCAAGTACATTGGGAAATGCAACAAGATGATGTCATCATCGCTCTAGACTCTTCACACAAAACCGATGAGAGTCACACACACACGTAAGTAGACCACGCGCAACGTAAGGAACCACCAACGAATCACTCCAAAATTTATTTATTTAGGCAGAACTACAAAGAGTAATCAATGAATTTAACAATATTTTGATCTTTTACACTAATGTGTTGCTAATTATGCGCATCTCTTAATGACGCACAATCTACGTCTAAAGCGTTTAGTGAGTATGTTTAATCTTGCTGACAAAAGTAATTTATGAATCCTGGAGTTACCTCGTGCGTTAGAACACGAATCTCGTCAGTGTCAAAATCGATATAAAGTGAAACTGGGATGCACCAAATATGAATTTCAAATGAATGTTAAAAATATGATAAATTATAATTTCATACTATTACTATGTGATAGAGGAGCATATAAATAACATTAGATATTATGAGATTTAGAGATTTTTTCATTTATTATATAATAAATATAATACAATATAAAAATACCCTCAAATTGATGGATGTTAGACGCTAAATGGCCCTTCAGCCTCTGGATGATGTCATTGACTCGCGATATACGCCGCCATATGACAGATTATATGAAGGCGGCCACAGAACGTTACAAAGGCTACAAAGTATTCGCACGAGATTTGTGTTTTGGGTAGAGACAACTGACGAAGCTGAAGACCGGTGACGACAGGGTCGTTTCGTCTAAACCCTGAAGTTTTGAGAGAGTTGAAAAGTTCTACAAACAGTTATACATGACTGTACGAGTATATGTTACCAACAAGGCTTAAGACCCAAGAGCCAAATTAATTCGACACTATACCGAAGATCTCAGGCGTAGGAGATTAGTATGGCCCTATAACAGCTTAAAAACAACAAGGTGCCGGGTGATGATGGAATTGACGAGCTTCTAAAAGCTGGTGGTACTCGTGTGCTTAAGATCCTCCAGATGCTACTCAATACTCCTCCTCGAGGGCAAAACGCCGCAAACATGGTGGTGTTGTTCTTGTAAAAGGGCGAAAAAACGCTTTTGAAGAACTTTTGACCCATATCACTTCTGAGCCCTCAGCTTAAAAAATCAGCTTAAAAGCTGTTTTCTAAGGTTATCACAAAATGTCTCGTGCGCAGGTTCGACGACTTACAGCCTCCCAAACAAGTCACATTCCAAAAAGGCTTTAGCACCATAGACCACAAACATACCACATGAATACATCACTCACCTTCGCTTCGCAGCTTTGCAGCTCAGATGGGTAACGTTCGAATGTCTGTAAAATCTTCTCGTTCAAAATACCACAGTGTCTGAAGACGAAGGTAGTCAACCAGCTCGACGGACAGATGGCCGTTGGGGCAGTAAAGTCCTCGATGGCGACCGTCGGTCCCCCCAAGGTGGACTGACGCTCTGGTCAAGATTGCCGAAATAGATTGGATGAGAGCAGCGCAGGACCGATCGTCTCGTGGAGATCTTTGGGGGAGGCCTTTGTCCAGCAGTGGACGTCTTCCGGCTGAAATGACTATGATGATATTATAAAATTTCACAATCTCATCTTGTATTATTAAATAGTATCCTCCATCGTACGGACGGAAGGACAACGTTGACAAAGCAATAGGTAGTTAGATAACATTACATGTGTACCTTTGTTCATCTCTCGGAAATCAATAATAACTTTAGAATTCCTTATTTATTCTAAGCTATGCATACACTATACTGAATTAAAATTATTAATATAAAAAAGGATATTACGCAAGCGCAAAACGACAGCTCTTTTAAGCATGTTGCAGCTAGCACTCCTGCTAGCTGAAGTCGGTATGGGCAGTTTCTTTGCTTACCTTTATTGCCCTTAGATCTAGACGGCTTTGTTGAAAACACCTTTCTGAAGTATCCATACACTGTGTTCATTCTTCTTTTTAGATAAGGATTGAAATGTCCTTGGCCACGGGACATTGGGCGTCAAAATAATTTTGCTATTTACTGATTATATAAGCCGTTTTTTTCAGTTTTGTAGCTAGAGCTAACGATTCTGGAACGTACTATTGCATCGCTGAAAACAGTATGGGTAAAGCTGTTAGAACGGTGAACGTTACCGTGATGGGTGAGTTAAATATTTTATTTTATTACATTGCATATCTATATATGTACTACGATTATAAGAAAACATAATATGTCGTATTGATAATGACTGATGTCTAATAATGACGATATGCAATGCTACACCTACTTACCTATATAAATGCAACTGGACAAGCTGTTCCATATGTTTGACAGCAATTTTTTTGTGCCAATTTGAAGCGCCACTTGCGAGCGTCCAGAGAACTAATTTTGACGTATAATACAAATGGCTACGACGGCACGTACAATACTCTGAAGTATTTTAGCATTTTGAATTAATATCGTTCGTTTTCCATGTTATTTTAACTTCAAGAATCAACGTTATAATGTACACAATTTTATTTTGTTTATTGTTTTCCGCCATCTATCGATGTTTGCTGAGGTTGCATCACTAGTTTTAGGACCGCAGACTGGCCAACAGTGCCAAAATGGCGAATATCAATCAGACACAAAATCACTTTAACAGCCGCCAGACCAGTGGTATATGGTAAAGGTTTTATACATACATACACCACATGTTACACTTTTTTTTCGGTATAGATAATAATGCAAAGCGTGTTTGTACTCATCATAATAAAGCAGATTAAAAGACCGCATGAATCTTATACCTACCTTAAAGCCATATTACTCCAATCAATTTCCTATTGTTGGAAAAAAACTCGGCGGTGTTCAGATGGTTCGTGGACAAGTATATCAACCATTTCATAAGAATATATATGAATTTATTGATATTTTTTTTAGTTTCGCCGTACATTAAACCCCCACTTATTAAGAATATCACGCAGCCTATGGGAACAGATGTGAACTTTGAGTGCTACGTTGCACGAGGAAGTCCAGTACCGTCATCAAGGTGGGAGTTCATGTCTCCTAATGGCAATATTACTCTTTTGGCTACGTAAGTATTGAATTTGTATTAAAAATCTAGTATCACCTAGTTCTAGTAACATAAAACTTCCCTAAATGCCTCGTCAACCATCGGACGGATTGCCAATTTCGCGGCCATCTTATTAAGAATAAAGCCAAAGGTTTCGAAGAAACAGAAGATCTCCGATAGGTCGAAACACTGCTTCATGCTAACCCACATTTTAGCTGTCTCCCACTCAGAGTCCTCTCGCACCCAGTCGTCAGAATGTATGTTGATCATTGTGTCCATTAGTTGTTAATTATTATATACATGTGATATGTTTCTTAAACATTTATCATCGCGGAATTTTAACAAAGTAATTATATTACACATTATTAAAATATATATCGTGAGTACCCGTCATAATAATTACTAAATAGATGATATTGACATCGACTAGATCACTCGACGTTGTGTAGAGACTTCGCAAAATTGTGTATCGTCTACCGCATGTACCGCGGGAAGTATTCCGAAGAGTTGTTTAACCTGAGTCGCAAACTAGTATATCATCCTCATCATAATTTAATGTCTGGCGTTTCCGAAGTACCTAAGTGTGGGATTTCAAGGAGCTTTCTTCCACGTACAACCAAATTTTGGAATGAGCTTTCTTGTTTCGATACTGAGCTTAGAGCGGTATTTCCAGGACTAAGGCTGACTGCTACTCTGCTGTGATTCATCTGGTGTTGCAGGAGAATATGGGTGGGGGTGACCACTTAATATCACAAATATTTTTTTATAGAAGACGATGCTTCCAAAAGAAGTTTTGTGATTGTTGGTTGGGAGGTATAAGGTATAAGATTACCCTATACTTCATAATTTTCAAGAAATTAATAAAAAATAGTTAGTTTTTTGCTCACTCACTAGAGCGACCACCATCACCCTCCACACTCTGTGCTCCATGTACAAAGTAACGTCTCTCTCGGTATTTTGCCTAAGTTTTCCGAGTAAAGGTCAGATCATCTCCTAGTAATCTGTTCCATAGTAACTTTCTTGTCAGGAGAAATTTCTAGGTTGCTAATACTCGTCATGCGTTAGTATTTGCAAACTTAACAGTAAACCATTCATATTTTTTTATATTTAAAATCAATGATTTTATAACTTTAATAAGTTTATGAAAAGAGAATGGCTTTATTTTCTTCCTATATTTCCATTTCACTGATATTTATAATTTGAATAATTATTTATACTTGAACGATTATTGCATCTGTCTCTATATAATAAACGTTTGACGATACGCCACTGTGACTCAACTGTTACGCATATCTTAATGTTATTTATTCATTTTTTATTTGGGCTTAGAAACTTTTATAAAATTTATGGAAAATATGCATCATCCTTTATTAATAATGGTATCTTTATAATCAGGTCACTCATCCTCATCACATCTCATCCTGATTATTGTCAGAAATACGAAGAGATAAAATTTGTAATAATACAATTACTTAACTGGGGAAGTTTTTTTTTTATATTATAGTGGTATAGTGCAAATGCTAATTTTTATTTAACACTTTTTTTCAGTGGTCATTCGATTGGTCCTCTTAATTATATTCTCAAAAATATATCCAAAAGAGACGAGGGAATATACAGGTGCACCGCTGACAACATGCTGGCTGTGGACACAATACGTATTGCTCTTAAAATCATACAAAATTGAAAGATATTGATTATGTAACCAACCCCCTATGTTATTTTACTTCAATTATTATAGTCGTTGGAGTCTCGTGTAAGCATTGTAGCGCCTACGAGTATATTTAGAGACTCCTTTATGATATCCTTAATATAAGTATATGTAACCAACCCCATGTTATTTTACCCTATGTATTGCTTTTTTTGTTTTTGATAACCAATTATTATAATTCCTATCACCAAATCTCACCCTCCGTCACAAACGTAATCCTCACCATCTGGATGTGATGCGTTTTCCACAGGATTTCAAGGACCTTCCTGTCACATAGAGATAAAGTTGTGGAGATTAAAATCTAGTTACGCGGAGTTAGGTTAGGACTTCACTGTTTTTGAAAGTACCAAAGGTTTATTGTAAAAGTGTATGGCGTTAACAACGTTGATCAATTTATTTTTTTCAGGCGTTTTTCATTGCACTAATCGCCAGTGGTTGCTGAAGTACCAAAATACCAACAAATCATGATTATCGAAACCATACCAATCCAAAATACAACCATTTATCCAAATCCTTTTTCGCTAGTAGATGTATGTATAATCAACAATCGCGAGTGCATAAATCAAATCTCATTAAATTAAAATCTTAAATCATTAAAACGTCTAGATAGACTATGATAGCTGTGGAACCGTCGAAAAATTTAGGTTAAAACTAACCTCTATTTGAAACAATGCACGCACACTAGCACAAATTGTCATGTCGAGTCTAAGACGTAGCTTGCCATGCACACTAAATTAATATTCCTGTCCTGTTTTTATCGGTTGTCTAACAGCAAGAGACTCTATCTAGACGTATAAATTATCTAAGCCTATATGATGAAAGGCGAGTAATAAGAATATAGTTTGTTGTCGAATCAAGTTTAATGAAGTGTACATTTAAGTCTCTCAAGCGTAAAGATTTTCCCGACATTTACGTCACAGCACATTTCAATAGGTGCTTTAGCATTGACTTAACTATAAAACACCTATTATATTATCCTATTATTTTTAAAAGAGTGCAAGACAGGACATAATATTTCAGAGAATGGCACAGGCACCATTTATTATCTCTTATCTGTAATCTCAAACAAAAACACAAAAATGACTTATCGCAAAGGATGCTCTAGAGTACTAGCCACACGTTACACCAATAAATTTAGGTTTTAATAAACTTTATTCTTATTAAAACGTATGTCACTTTTATGCGAAATTACAATTTATCACTAAACTATTAGGTTATTTTTTACACATAGTGCAATACAATGTTAAGTTAATGTTGTGAAAAGTGTTAACTTCAGCAAAGACATAAAACATCCCACTCACAAAAATAACTGCTAAAATATTACATAATAATTTTTTTCTTTGGAATAGGAGGACAAACGAGCGTACGGGTCACCGGCGGTGGTGGTGGACGGCGTTTAAATTGGAGTGAATTCCTCTTATGTTACAAAAGTCCACATTAAGCGTGGAGCGGGGTGCCCTGGTGTTTGCTGCCCTATTTGTCCTTTGACATGCGCGGTACTGTGCCCTCCTAGAATACGAGGGGCAGCCCGAGCGAGAATGCTCGGGGAGGAATTGTCCGGCTCTGGTAGAGCCGGTACCCTCCTGGGGTAATATGTCTTTTAGGACTGGAACTTTTTTCATTATCTTATTGGGGGAATGGTCTCCGGTCCTCGACACTAATCTATGTGAAACATAGCGGCACTAGGCCGCTACTTCACCCTGGTATTCTGTGCGAGTGTGGTAAGTAATCCGCACGAGTCTGGCCCGATTGTGCTGACGTCATAAGACGGCAACGTGACTCTCCCACTTTTAAAAAGCCCGTAGTCGCCTCTTACGACACCCTTGGGCCTGGGACTCCCCTATTCTCTCACGCCCCGGGGAAGCACAGGGCAAATTATTCGGTACTTATATCATACTTTATTGAGGACTCGCTTGGGCATTTCTTAGTTCCCTACTCTCGGAAATACTAAATTCCCAAATATTAACATCTTGGGTCCCTCAAAGCAAATTGTTTTTTTTTCAATGGTTAGTTCCAGCTGACTAGTCATTACGAATCTATTTAAAGAAAGGTGTGTTAGTATGAATTATCTGTTTAAAATCTTATAAATGAGTTAACAGGTAGTGTATTTGTATAATGATGCCCTTCATAATTATTGTTTCTATGAAGATTTTTGTACAAATATACATATTTTTATTTCACATAACATAACACATTAATATTTTTTACATAAAATATTACAACAACACTTGGAAAACGTTATGAAGCTACATCAGTTCGTAAAGAGGCTTTGACATGGGGAGAAGAACTGGTAAGAAACTCTCAGCGCATCTTTTAAATAATATAACAACTTAGCTAATTTATAGGAGTTTATACAAAGCTTGTGCAGAAGAAGAATTTAAAGTTGTTGTAATCTGAACAGGAATATTAGAAAAAAAATATTAAGAGCGATATTCCTACTATTTATGATGACCACTCAGAGAAACCATAAAGAAATTTTATTTGTTTTATTTACCTATTTCCCAATTCATTATTGCCCATGAGGTTTCATTGTCATGATTATAAATGTATTCTGTTCTTTTGAACACTTATATAAAAAAAAATCTATAAAAATGTATGTATACCTTGAAATAAAAACTAAAAAAAGGAAATTAAAGTTGGTTGCGCCGACACACTAAGCGCGAGCTTACGAAAATTTGTGCGTCTGTTTTGAAAAGCCTCGAATTTAGAACCAATTTCATAAATAACTATGGAGTATTGGCACAAAATACTGAAATATGTTTTACGATAGTTTTTAAAGTAAAGAAGAGATATTTCAACATATTCGAAAATACATAACCAATAAAAATAAAAAGACAAAAGAAAAGTTCGAAAGGATGGTTCAAAGTGCATTTTAGTCGTGACTAATTTGAGATGACGCTATTACAAATAGATGTTGTATATAGAAATACTATACGTATTGATTTAGTAGTTATTAATATTATAAGCTTGCATGCCTAATGGGTAAGATTAGAATAAAAGCATCTATTAATTGTAAAGCAACAACACCACGTTACCTTGTTTATCTTGAAAATAAAAATAATAATAAACATATTGGTAAGCTTTGTATTGATAAAGATTTGATTAAAAAAATTCCATACAACAATTTACATTTTCGCAAATATTTCTCAATCCCACATATAACGGAAAAGTTATACGATTACCGTTGTATGTGACTTTGTCATCAGGTGTGACACAGCAAGAATTACTTATCATTGTAACACACCATCTGATTAACGTTGACAGCACGATCTAAAAAAAGGCAGTGAAAATCTTGTACAAAACACTGAGTATCTCGCACCTTCTCTTCTCTCGGAGAGTTTGAGAGTTTACTCTATTTGTTTTCGAAGCGGTGATAGCACAGAATATAAAATACTAGTATGATTTCATTGGCATCAAAATAATTTCTCAAGAAATTAATAGTAGAAAAATAGATGACTTTTAAGGCATTCGAGGCGATTGATATTTGTTTAATTTAATTTAATTTAATTTAATTTAGGTACAAAAACGATTACAAAGTAAAACATGTGTAATATAAAATAAAAATAAAGATCTTATCACTATAAAATGGTTAATCTAATTATTGCACACAGCGTTATATTATTTACAATCACATTGAAAATATGTAAGTACAACTAATATTTGAGTTCTATGGTACAGTGCTTCTTAATTGTTAATTTAAAATTATATAAACTTTGATTAAATATGTCAATTTCACAATTTTTAATACAATTTAACTCGTTATATAATTGGCACATACGATGAAATGGATTATTATATGCGACATTGTTGTAACAGTGCGGTATTGCAAAAATTGTAGGCATACGAGTGGCTTGCTTGCGAGTAATAAAGTGAACATCAGTCAATAAATCATTGCTAAAAGTCCCATGCACAATCCTGTGTAGGATAGCCATGTCAGCAATTTCTCGCCTGCATTTAAGAGTTTAAAATTTAAAATATACCAAGCGGTCCTCATACTCAGGTATGGCTCGTCTCAATCCCATTCTTATACATAATTTTCTAATGAATCGCTTTTGAACTGTTTCTATACTATCTTTGTCAGCTTTGTAAATGGGTGCCCAGACTGAGGAACAGTACTCAAGTTGCTGTCTTACTAGTGAGGTGTAAAGTATCTTTAGCGAATCTATGTGCTTGAATGGTTTTGATGTGCGCATCATAAATCCTAGCATCCTACTTGCTTTTTTCACTATGGTTTCATAATGATGTTTAAAACTTAATGATAAATCGAACCACACACCTAAATCACGTAGAACACCAGCCCTGACTAAATTGGTACCATCTATGGAATAGTTAAAATTTATTGTATTCCTTTTTTTTGTGAAGCTAATACATTGACATTTTTTTATATTTACTGACATGTCGTTACTTTTACACCATTCATTTAAAGTATTAACGTTATCCTGAAGTAAATAGCAATCTTCAATTCAATTGATATCTGGGTGTATAATTTAATATCATCAGCATAAGCTAAACATTTACATGTCATTTTATCAAGAAGGTCATTGATGAAGATCAAATATAGCAGGGGTCCTAAATTTGAGCCCTGAGGGACCCCGGAAGTGGGTTCAAATGGAATAGATTCAAAACCATACAATGCAACAATCTGGGAACGATTCATGAGATAACTATGTAACCAACAAAGAAGATTACCATTAAAACCTAAGTGTTCTAGCTTGTTTAAGAGAATAAAATGATTGACCCGTTCAAAAGCTTTAGAAAAATCAATATACACTGAATCCACTTGGGATTTACTATTAAAAGATTGACATAAGTAATTTGAATATGTTAACAGATTGGATGCAGTAGACTTACCACTGACAAAGCCATGTTGAACCGGATTGAGTCTATGCTTGAAATGATTATAGAGTGAATTATATACTATACTCTCAAATATTTTGGCAAAACAGTTTAATATACTAATAGGCCGGTAGTTTGTTGCGTCAGTTTTGTCACCTGCTTTATGTATGGGAGTGATTTTAGCAATTTTCCATAGTTCAGGAAAAACCCCTTCACTTAGTGATTTGTTTATAATAATTGTCAAAGGTACTTTCAGAGACGACGCACACATCTTAATAAATATTGGTGGTATCATATCTGGTCCACTACCTTTGTTAATGTCGATTTTGTTGATGTGCTTATATACTTCATATTCAGAAAATTAAATTGAACATATTGAGTAACTGGAACTTGGAAAATCTGGATTATACGCTGTAGTTGAGTTATTGGATTTGTAAACAGATGAGAAGTATTCAGCAAAAAGATTCGATTTATCATTTCCAGAGCTAGCAGTTTTATTCAAATATCTAATTGACTTAGGCAGATCATTGGTAATACGCTTAGATTTGGTATATCGCCAAAATGCTTTCACATTATTTTTAAGACTGCACTCTATATTACATATATAAGACCGGAAACATTGGTTCATCAATAATTTTGAGCGACCCCTTAGCAGAGCATACTGATCATAGTCGCGAGGGTTGTTGTAGGCTTTAAATCGATGATGATATTTACTTTGGTCTTTTAAAGTCTTAATTAGTGGTTTGGAAAACCATGTAGGATGTCGAGTACTTTTACGTGATCCAGAAGGCGTATTCTTATTAATTATATCCCAGAGATTGTTATAGAAAAAATCTACGAAATCATTGCATTGTAATGAATCAGCACTGAACCAATCAATGTCACCTATTTCTGTGATACATTTCGCGTAGTCAGTTTTTCTAAAATTTAACATAGGAAATAGTGTGTTCTCTCTTAAGTGCTTGGATAAATCTATAGTAAAATCAATTGGTGGATGAAATTTATCTTCTGGTCTGCTTATAGGAACAGTTCGAGACACATTAATTACATTCAGATCTGTAAGTATTAATTCAAGAACATTATTACAGCAATTTGTAATTTTATTATATTGCATTAAGTTAGTTTTGTTCATAAAATCATTGAGGAAATGAAACCTATCGTTGTTCTTGAGAGCAATGTTCGTGTGATAGCTTTGCCATATAGTATCGGGTATATTGAAATCACCCATGATGATAGTTTTAATAGTAGGTGATGATGAAACTATTTGAGTACATTTGTTTAAGAATTGTTTAAATACAGCAATTGGAATATATGCAGGTATGTCAACCACGCAAAGATTAATAATAAAACTATTTATACGGAGACGCACCCACAGATCTTCAAGATCAGTTTCGTTAACGTTTAAAAGTTCGTAGTTTATATGTTTTGATAAAGCAATTAGCACTCCACCTCCATGATCTTTGTTATGCTTTTTCAAGAAATTGGAATCCCTATCAAGCCTTATTACTCGATATCTAGCATCAAAAATTTATTTATGAAGAAAATACAGCATCAGTTAGCCATGTCTCACATAAACATATTACATCAAAGTCAGTACATAATATAGTGTTAAAAATATCTACACATTTAGTATTCATACCTCTAATATTTTGCAAATAGACTTTCAGACCCATAGTTGGTCGTAAGATGAACTAAAAGAACCTTGACATAAAAAATAAACTAATATTCTTAAACTATTTTATCTAAAGATTAGGAAGATTTAATGAGGATATAGCGGGAATTTTCGTCCTTTCTTACATAGATGTGACCATCGCGAATCCACACAAACTTATATTTACTCTCCTTTGCCTTCAGCCGAGCAGCAGCGTGGAGAGACTTGTTCGCAGGTGACAGATGTTCAGCAACATATATAGGCGATCTATCTCCACCAATGCCCACGACGTTCGTGTTGAGTTTATTAGAGGGATTCGATTTATTATACCGAGACACGGCAGAGAGAAATTCATCACGGCGCCTAGGGCTCGTCAATTTAGCGACGATTGTTCGCGGTTTCTTGTTGTCTTAATTAATTTTGGCAACTCTGGTAACTTTCATAACATCGTAATCTTCGAGCTCTAATGATACAGTGGTTGCAATCTGCTTTATTATGCCTACCAAATTTTCAGATTTGGACTCATTAACACCGTGTATCTCAATATTACATTCCCTCAACTGCTGTTCTAAAAAACTTACTGTCTCATTTAGTCTACTGATTTCCGCAATATTTTTATTAATAAGCTCATCATGACGTTGACTGTCAAGCACTAACTTTTCCACTTTGATGCTGAAATCATCATACTTTTCACTCAGAAATGTAACAGAGCTTTGAAGTTCTTTCAGCCGCCCTTCCAAAGGCGATATTACTGTCGTCATTTGAGCTATAATCATCTGTGGTAGTTCCTTCTTCATAGCTTGGACTATCTCATTTTTAAGTGTGGTCAATTGAGCATCGGAAATAAATTGTGATAATACGACGGCTTCATTATTAGTTTCACTAATAAACGACGGACTGCCACTATCTTGCGCTATCTTAATGGGTGTACTTGAATTATCACCACCGCGCTTGGCTTTAGCAGAGCAATCTGGGCATAACCATCCCTCTACAATTCTCGACTGGGGCAAGGTTTTGTTACTATTATAGTTCACGCAGGTTTGATGGAAGCAGTTTTTACACTTGGGGCATTTTACGCACGGTTTAGTACGTCTTATTTCATCATTACACCCTGCACAGATCATAGACATATCTGTTCGCACAGACTGCGCCTTGTGTACACTGTGTTTTGAAAGTAACATCTAAGTACTATATATTATAATATGTACAAGCAGAGCTGTTATAGAGGAATACGTATATAAAGCGGCGTCGTATATCATTCTTTTTCACTCACACCCTATATCTTTTTATACTCACACGCGGACGGCCACGTGTATCAAAAATCAATTGTAGAATTGAGGCTCTTGCTCACCGTCTGCTGAACAGCGGTATTGCGTATTACAATTCGTTGCACAATCTGTCAAGTAATCAAGAGATTCAGTGGGCAGAATTAACCAACATTTAATACCAAATTAATAAATATACGGTATTTGGTTATGACCACTCTACGGAAGTGAAGGCTTCATAAAGGCGAAAGTTTACAGTCAATAATATAATTCTAATAAATTATTACGATTATTATAACTGTTTGCTCACTAACTGATCGCGTTCTCTTAATTGACTTTTTAGAAGTTATGGTAGCTTTGAAAAATGATAAACAATAATTTATGGATATAGATATGTATTTTAATTTGAAACACAATTTTCATTTCAATTACATGCTTTTCTAAAGCTTACAGACGACTAATTTGTGGTAAGCCCAGAAGGTTTCTTTGAAGATTTTTGTAGAAATAGATATTTTTATTTACTGTGATAATCTAATATATAAAATTTCTGATGTCGCGGTGTTTGTAGTTATACTCCTTCGATACGGCTTGACCGATTCTCATGAAATTTTGAGTGCATGTTGGGTAGGTCTGAGAATCGGACATCTATTTTTCGTCCCTCTAAATGTCAAGGGTGGTCCACGGCAAATTTTTATTTTTATTTTTTTGACTTTTTTTTTAAACAACTTCAAATTTTCACCGATCACGATCAACAGTTACTTTTATATCGCGATTTTAATATCGGCAATACAACGTTTGCTGGATCAGCTAGTAACATATATAATAATAACACTTGGAAAACGTCACGAAACTACATCAGTTCGTAAAGATACTTTGACATGGGGAGAAGAACTGATAAGAAACTCCAACCCCATCTTTTTAAATCGTATAACAATCTAGCTAATTAGTATAAGATTATTTTACGATAAGAGATTAGGATAAGAGAACCTCTTAATTATATATAAGTCAACAACACCAAGTTAAGTTATTAATCCTCAAAATGAAAATGGTTTCATTTGATTTTAGTTAAAAAAAATAAACAAATAAAATAAATAAATAACAAATTGGAAAGCTTTGCATTGATGAAGAGTTGATAATGCTTTGAAAAGATCTGATGAAAGAAATTCCCATTGAACGTTTTTATATTTTTGCAAATCTTTCTCAGTCACACACATAACGGAAATGTTATACACTAACAATATACCAGCTGTTTTAGAGCCAAAGCGTCCTGATGGAATGACGCTGGTGGCTTGGGCACGGGGATGGGCGCTGGTATTGGACGCGACTCCTCATGTCCAAGTTACAATTGGTGCTAGGGCTGCTGCTTCGAATGCCGAAGACAGCGAGTTTATCATTATTTTTCACTCACACCCTATAGCTATTTATAATCACACGCGGACGGCCACGTGCATCAAAAATCAATGTAGAATTGAGGCTCTTGCTAACCGTCTGCTGAACAGCGGTATTGCGTATTATAATTCGTTCCACAATCTGTCAATTAATCAAGACATTCATTGGGCAGAATTAACCAACATTTGCTATTAAATTAATAAAAAATACGGTAATTGGTTATGACCACTCTACGGAAGTGAAGGCTTCATAAAGGCGAAAGTTTACAGTCAATAATATAATTCTAAAAAATTATTACGTTTATAATTACTGTTTGCTCTAACTGATCGGACTCTTTTAATATACTTTTTAGAAGTTATGGTAGCTTTGAAAAATTATAAACAATTTATGGATATAAATATGTATTTTAATTTGAAATACAATTTTCATTTCAGTCACATGCTTTTCTAAAGCTTACAGACTAATTTGTGGGCTTACTGAAACTTTATGGACTGGCCATTTGTAAAACAATTATTTAAAAAACAATCACGATATTAAGAAATGAAGACCTACTTCCAAAAGTGGGTAATAACTTGGTTTAGGTGATTGTGAAGCTTCTTCTCGTTGCTCAGTGTATTCCTGATTCAGCGAATTTAGGACGTGATCATCTATGTGACATCGTCGTGAAGGTCACCCGGCATATAAAAGGCAATTATTTTTTCACAATTGATTCCATTCGAATTCTTTTTGATGTAACTTCAAACACTACCACCGTTTCGGAAACAAGTTGCGCTTTGAGAGAGAAGAAACGGCGCAAGTAGCTCTCCCAGCATTCTTTTTTACGCTCTTTATAATAAAATATACAATATTTTACTGTCTTTGCTATTACTTTAAAATGATCACAATCTAGTTCCAGGCTGTCCCATCACTTAGATATTTAGCTGTGGAGTAATAGGATTTATAACGGAGCCATTTCTTAATAAAACATTTAAATTTATTTATAGATAATGCCTGAACAGTGGCTGGGACTTTATCATAAAAGTGTATACCCTTAAAGATATTATGTATCTTATGCAGCCTACTAGAATTAATTTCAAGCAATCAATTTACATCATTTATTAAAATATATATACTACTACTAAATACAATTCGTCCATTAATACAATATTTTAAAACTACTTTAAAATTCATAAATTCGAAATATTTTATTTTATTTGCCAGTACTTTTTATTACGTAAGCCGTTGTTTCTAAGTAATTGAATACATATAAAACCTCTTTTGTTTAAGATTTCTATAGTTGAACAGAAATGTTTTGGGTTACCATTCGTTTTGCAACCAACTTTGCAAACAACTTTATATAAACCCGAAGTTTTGTAAGAGTGTTGTTCATGTATTTTAAAACAAATTCTTTATTTTGAATTGACATTTTCGTTTAATAGTGCTTCATTTATACTGAAGATAATAATACTAGAACTGGTAACAAGCAAATCTTTTATTTCTAGTATTATAATAATTAAAATCACTATTTAGAACAAGATAGTGACTTGATTTCGGTGAACGAATATTAAATTTTGGTAATTAATGTACTCTCAATAAACAGTCATAATATTTGTTACCAAGGTAAGATCATGGATAGCTTTGCAGAGCAAACATTATATTAATGTCAGCAGCATGACACCACAGAAAAATGCCATACGTCATGTTGAAAATAACTGAAGTACACTAATCTAGTCTTAGAAACATTCGTGTACTCTTTAATCTCTTCAGGGCGTATGGAGCAGAGCTGAGTCTAGCTACTAGTTGTACTGGAGAAGACCGTAGTGTCAACAAGTTTTTAACTCAATTATAAGTACGTTTGTTTTAACCTTAGCCGTGTTTGGTGTAATGAACCGTTAATACTTACATACAAAGACCATATAAAAGAACTTGATTTAGAGACTTTGGAAGTTATTAAGGATCTTGGTGTGACTTTCGATATAAAAATGATTTTTCTTCCCCATTTAAAAAACATAGTAAAACTTGCTTCTAAAATTCTCGGGTTTGTTAGACATAACACAAGAAATTTTAAAAGCTTAAAATTAAAAAAGCTCCTTTATTTCAGTCTAGTTAGGAGTATCTTAGAGTATGGTTCAGTTGTCTGGCGTTCTCACTATGCTACGCACATCCTAAGACTGGAAAGTATTCGGAATTTCTGTGGCATGTGGCTTTTAGTGCCGGTAAAGCCAAGAAAATTTCTTCTTACAAAGAAAGGCTGGCCATCTTTAAAATGACCACTTTGGATGAACGTAGAGATCTTCTGGATCTTCTGTTTACTCATAAACTATTGAACGGCTTTATCGACTACCCCGAATTGGTAAATAAATTTAGTCTAAGAGTCCACTTCATCCTCCACCACGTCGAACGTTCTTAGGTACCAATTCCCCAGTCCTACGGTTATGTAAAATTTTAAATTCTTATAGCGTAGCTGATATTGACATATTTGCTGATTCCAGCATCATTGGTAATCTTTAATGATGTTATAATTGAACAGTTAACGTTACTGTGTATAACTATGAAACCTACTCATTTATTAATTTAAAAAAGATCTTTAATTCGTATCTTATTCTATATAATACCTAAAAATAATTATTTCTGTGCATGCTGTGTTTATTTGTAAGTAATCACTATTTATAGTTGCTAGTTTTTAGTTCTAATTTTTATATTTGTGTGTATTATTGTGAGTGATTGTAAATAAACCTAATAAATAAATAAATATTTGTTTTTTTACTGTTTAAGTTAAGATTATTCGTCTCAAACCAACCCATTATCTTTCAGAGTGCATTATTCAACTCATCATCAATATCTGCACGTCGCTTTACTTTAAAAATAAATGAAATATGATTAGCAATCAATACGGGCCTATTATCTATCACAAAAGGTAAATTAGTTAATATATAATGCATCATAAGATACATAACAGGTCCCAGTCGCTGTTCAGGCAGTATCTATAAATAAGTTTAAATGTTTTATTAAAAAAATGGCTCTCTAGTAAATCTTACTACTTCACAGCTGAATATCGAAGTAATCAGATAGCCTGGGACCAGATTTTGATAATTTTATAGCGACCAATGACAGTACAATACTGTATATTTTATTATAAAGAGCGTAAAAAAGAATGCTGGGAGAGCTACTTGCGCCGTTTCTTCTCTCTCAAAGCGCAACTTGTTTCCGAAACGGCGGTAGTGTTTGAAGTTATTCGAAAGGAATCAATTGTGAAAAAATAATTGCCTTTTATATGCCGGGTTCACGACGTTGTCACTTAGATGATCACGTCCTAAATTCGCTGAATCAGGAATACACTGAGCAACGAGAAGAAGCTTCACAATCACCCAAACCAAATTGTTACCTACTTTTGGAAGTAGGTCTTCATTTCTTAATATCGCGATTGTTTTTTAAATAATTGTTTTACAAATGGCCAGTCTATAAACTTTCAGTAAGCCCACAAATTAGTCTGTAAGCTTTAGAAAAGCATGTGACTGAAATGAAAATTGTATTTCAAATTAAAATACATATTTATATCCATAAATTGTTTATAATTTTTCAAAGCTACCATAACTTCTAAAAAGTATATTAAAAGAGTCCGATCAGTTAGAGCAAACAGTAATTATAAACGTAATAATTTTTTAGAATTATATTATTTACTGTAAACTTTCGCCTTTATGAAGCCTTCACTTCCGTAGAGTGGTCATAACCAATTACCGTATTTTTTATTAATTTAATAGCAAATGTTGGTTAATTCTGCCCAATGAATGTCTTGATTAATTGACAGATTGTGGAACGAATTATAATACGCAATACCGCTGTTCAGCAGACGGTTAGCAAGAGCCTCAATTCTACATTGATTTTTGATGCACGTGGCCGTCCGCGTGTGATTATAAATAGCTATAGGGTGTGAGTGAAAAATAATGATAAACTCGCTGTCTTCGGCATTCGAAGCAGCAGCCCCAGCACCAATTGACGTAACTTGGACATGAGGAGGAGCCAGAGTGTCGACGCAAGTCGCGTCCAATACCAGCGCCCTTCCCCGTGCCCAAGCCAACAGCGTCATTACATCAGGACGCTTGCCAGCGCGGCGGGTAATACCATTTGGCTCTAAAACAGCAGGTATATTGTAATTGTATAACATTTCCGTTATGTGTGTGACTGAGAAAGATTTGCAAAAATATAAAAACGTTCAATGGGAATTTCTTTCAACAGATCTTTTCAAAGCATTATCATCTCTTCATCAATACAAAGCTTTCCAATTTGTTATTTTTTTTTTACTTAAAATCAAATGAAACCATTTTCATTTTGAGGATTAATAACTTAACTTGGTGTTGTTGACTTATATATAATTAAGAGGTTCTCTTATCCTAAAATAATCTTATACTAAGTAGCTAGATTGTTATACGATTTAAAAGATGGGGTTGGAGTTTCTTATCAGTTCTTCTCCCCATGACAAAGTATCTTTACGAACCGATGTAGTTTCGTGACGTTTTCCAAGTGTTATTATTATATATGTTACTAGCTGATCCAGCAAACGTTGTATTGCCGATATTAAAATCGCGATATAAAAGTAACTGTTGATCGTGATCGGTGAAAATTTTAAGTTGTATGTATTTTTTAATGTTGACTCATAATCAAACAAATTTAAAAAAAAAGTCAAAAAAATATAAAAAAAATATGGCGTGGACCACCCTTATCATTTAGGGGGATGAAAAATAGATGTTGTCCGATTCTCAGACCTACCCAATATGCACTCAAAATTTCATCAGAATCGGTCAAGCCGTTTCGAAGGAGTTTAACTACAAACACCGCGACATGAGAATTTTATATAAAAGATTGTCACTCCCTATACACAAAAATCTTCAAAGAAACAATAATTATGAAGAGCATAATTTTACACATATACTTCTTGTTTACTCATTCATAAGATTTTAAACAGAAAATTCTAACTATGTGTTAGTTTGAATTTCCCTTATTTAAATAGAGACAGTCACTTTGAGTAGTCAACAGCTAGAACTAACCACTGTAAAAAGACAATTTGCTTTGAGGGACGCAAGATGTCAATATTTAAGATTTTCCTATTACCGAGGGTAGGGAATAATTAATAATCCCCAATAAAGTATAATTTAAGTACCGAATTATTATGTAATATTTTAGCCGTTTTTTTTGTGTGGGATGTTTTATGTCTTTGCTGAAGTTAACACTTTTCACAATATTAACTTAACATTGTATTGCACTATGTGTAAAAAATAACCTAATCGTTTATTGATAAATTGTAATTTCGCATAAAAGTGTCATATGTTTTAATAAGAAAAAAAATATTTAAACCGAAATTTATTGGTGTATCGTGTGATCTAGTACTCTAGTGCATCCTTTGCGAAAAGTAAACACCGCCGCCCACATTCTCTTGCAACACCAGAGGAATCACAGGAGCATTGCCGGACTTTAAGGAAGGTGTGCGTGCTTATTTAAAGGTACACAAGTGGTATCGTCCCGGAAACACCGCACAAGGAAGCTCATTCCACAGCTTTGTTGTTCGTGGTAGAAAGCTCTTGAAAACCACACCGTGGAGGGCCGCCACACATCACATCAGATGGTGGGGATTATATCCTAACTTGTGGCGTGTCGTGCGAAGGTGGAATTCGGCGGCAAGGATCAGGTTAAAGATCTCTTCGGAACACTCCCCGTGATAAATGCGGTAGAAGACACACAATGAAGCGAAATCTCTACGCAACGCCAAGTGATCCTTGTGATGTGATCATCACTGTCCTTACACTGTCACAATAGTCTTTAGTACTTTCAAAAACGGTGAAGACCCAACCTAACACCGCGTTACTTATTTTATTCCCCACAACTTTATCTATATATGACAGGGAGTTCCTTGAAATCTTCTTGAAACCTTCTCTTGAAAAATGAAGGTGAGATTCGGTGATAGGAATTATAATTACTGGTTGTCAAAAATAAAAAAACAATACGTTGATATATATAATTTTATTAGAAAATCGAAACGGTTGATACATATCATCTTATATTAAGGATGACATAAAGGAGTCTCTAAATATAGACGCTACAATGCTTAAAACGAGGCTCCAATCGAGTAGAAGACTATAATTGAAGTATAAATTTGGTAAGGAAAGTTACATTTCGTATGAAAACAAGACTTTAAGATATTACTTATATGTAAAATAATGTAATGGTTGGTTATACAATTTTATATTAACGATAACATAAAGGAGTCTCTTAATATAAAACGAGGCTCCAATTAAGCAAACGAGAATAATTATTGATGTACAGTCAGCGTCAAAAAGATATTGACATCCATTGTATTGAAAAACATGGTAACACCCATCGTTACCATATACATCGATTCACCGAAAGTGACCAAATAAATAGCGTCATATAAAGAAGTCAAATATACCGGGACACAGTAAACGTCATAAACGTAGAAACAAGCAGTGTTCAAAAATATGTTCAAAATATAATCAAATTTTAATCCTATATACTTAATCCGAAAGTTCATTTTCCATAAATGTATCCATATTTTTGAACACTGTGTGTTTCTAAGTTTTTGACGTTTACTGTGTCCCGGTATATTTGACTTCTTTATATGACGCTATTTATTTGGTCACTTTTGGTGAATCGATGTATATGGTAACGATGGGTGTTACGATGTTTTTAAATACGCTATATTTTTGATGCTGCCTGTACATACATTTGGTAAAGGATGTTACATTTTGTATATTATTACATATTTGTGTAACAATCGTCTTTTTTTATTTTTTGTTGATAATTGAATTAAAATAATATAGGGTTGGTTATATAATCAAGGCTTTTATATCTATGTAGCCATCTTTTAATTTTGTATGACTTTAAGAGAAATATGTATTGTGTCCACAGCCAGCATGTTGCCAGCGGTGCAGCTGTATATTCCCTCGTCTCTTTTCGATATATTTTTGAGGTTATAATTAAGAGGACCAATCGAGTTACCACTGAAAAAAATGTATTAAAATAAGACATACATACAAATATCTCATACATTTTTTTTCTAATTTAATTTTTGCACTATACAATATAATAAGTACTTTCCCAGTTAAATAAATGTATTATTATAAAATTTATCTATTAATATTTCTGACAATGATCAGGATAATGGGAGATAGTCTACTGTAGTTACCTAATAGTTATCTACCGAACATGGATAAAGTAAGATATCAGTATTAAGAATTGGGGGCTAAGAGTAATAAAACTTGTCGGACCTCATTATAACGCTACCATTTTATTGAAGGATGATGCATATTTTCCATACAATTTATAAAAGTTTCTAAACCCACATAAAAAGTCAATAATTAAAATATGCGAAATATAATAAAAACGTTATCCATATCAAAGGGTACTAACAATACTCAAACAATTAGGTCACAGTGGCGTATTGTCAAATGTTTCTCATACAGAAGGTTGCAATAATCGTCCAAGTAAAGATAATTATTAAAATTATAAATATCTGTGAAATGGAAATATAAAAAAAATCTCTGAAAAAGTAGTTAAAGTTATAAATTCATTGATTTAATACATAAAAAATTATAAACGGTTTACTGTTAACGTCATTCGTTAGTATTAGCAACCTAGAAATTTCTCCTGACTAGATAGTTAGTTTTGAACGGGTCGTTACTAAGAGTTGATCTGACCTTTACTCGGGAAACTTAAGATGCAAGAGCGAGCGAGACCTACTTGGGACATGGAGCACCCCGGCCGGACGTGTTGAGTGGAAGGGGATGGTGAGGGCCTTATTGAGCGAGAAAAAATAAACTGTTTTCTATTAAGTTCTCGAAAATTATGCATTACCCCATACCATATACCTCCCAAGCCCCAAATACTTTTTTATATAGAAGACCGCTCCAAGCTCAGCAACAAAACGAGAAAGCTCATTTCATAATGTTGTTGTACGAGGAAGAAAGTTCTTTGAAAACCCTCACTTTCTTCGCGAACGCTAGACATTAAATGATAAGAATGATATGCTAGTTTGCGACTCAGGTTAAACAGCTCTTCGGAATACTTCCCGCGGTAAAGGTGGTAGAAGATACACAATTTAGCGAAGTCTCTACACAACGTATAGTCAATATCATCTATTTAGTAATTATTATGACGGGTACTCGCGATAGACATTTTAATGATTTGTAGCTGATATTTCGATCCAATTGCATGAATCGTGGTTGCGGCGGAACTGAACAAATTATTAAGATATAATATATCGTGAGTACCTGTCAATATAATTACTATGTTAAAATTCCGCGATGATAAATGTTTAAGTAACATATAACATGTATATAATTAACAACTAGTGGACACAATGATCAACATACATTCCGACGACTGGGTGCGAGAGGACTCTGAGTGGGAGAGAGCTAGAATGTGGGTTAGCAGGAAGCAGTCTTTCGTTCTACTGATGGCCTTCTGTTTCTTCGTAACCATTTTGGCTTTATCCTTAATAGGATAATAAGATGGCCGCGAATTGGCAATCCATCCGAGAGTGGACGAGGCATTTAGGGAAATGTATACTTACTAGAACTAGGTAATACAAATTCAATACTTACGTAGTCAAAAGAGTAATATTGCCATTAGGAGACATGAACTCCCACCTTGATGACGGTACTGGAGTTCCTCGTTCAACATAGCACTCAAAGTTTACATCTGTTCCCAAAGGCTGCGTGATATTCTTAATAAGTGGAGGTTTAATGTACGGCGAAACTAAAAGAAATATCATGAAATCATATATATTCTTATGAAATGGTGGATATACTTGTCCACGAACCATCTGAACACCGCCGAGATTTCTTCCAACAATAGGAGATTGATTGGAGTAATATGGCTTTAAGGTAGGTATAAGATTCATGCGGTCTTTTAATCTGCTTATTATGATGAGTACAAACACGCTTTGCATTATTATCTATACCGGAAAAAAAGTGTAACAATCCGACGTGCCAACGCAATGCTGATCCTGAGATGACAATATACCATAAACAAGACCAGAGGTGACATCAATATACAACAGATGGCTAAGATATTAAGTTTTGACTCGGGTATTGGACGATGATTGACCAGGAATCAAGGTCAAACAGAAAGAGGTAAAAGACGTTTAATAATAAAACGTCTCACCTGGTCTACAATTAAGCGTATCGTTTTAAATCTCTCGAAATTAGCCGGCTAAAAAGAATTATAAAATAGAACCCATTGCGTCTACACTCTAAACGGAATAATACGTGCATACAGATTAACCGCTAATAACTGTATCCTTCCCTCGAATATATGCGAAGGGAACTAATAGGTGGTCGGGTAACGGGTGCTTCTTGTGGTGCCAGGCCGACCTGTTATAGTTAACAAATCATTGTATTTGTTGGATGCAATTACAATGCAATAATCAAGATCATCGTATTCACGAAGCATCCTTACACAAACAATGAATCCAAGCTCCACAAGTTGATGCGTCCAATATACGATAATTTATATTTAAACTATATCCAAAAGATATCTCCAAATATTAAGTTATTTGATTTAATACGGCATATTTTCAAACCATATTAGCATGAATATTATAATATTATCTATTCAAATTACTATTTACAAAATTACTAGTTTGTTGCATGTGGTAAACTTTTCCTACTAACCGCACGGTTAATGAATACCAAACCCAAAAAGTGAGGATGTGTGTATTGTGAAGGTCGGAGACGGCAGTAGGAATATAATTAGCCACAAACATTAACAACACCATCATTGATTTACAGTTTCATTTTGAAGGAACTTACATTAATGAACAATCAAAATTAGGAATTCTATTTTCTTTTCATGTGAATATGATACTTAAAAAAACGAGTACTATGTAATGTAGGAGACATTCAGTTTTTGCCAGAAATTTTGTTCGGCTGTTCAGTTACCACCAAGTGACCAATTACTTGTAGGGTATCAGTATAATGTTATTTGTAAATACATTGATTAAACACTTCGCGCGTGAATTGGAACTTGTCGTAAGTTACCTCGCAACATCATTATAGTACCTGACTACTTCTGAGCTGTTTTTTTTCATAGCTTCATTGACTCTGAGCTGAGAGTCATTAAAGCTATGTGTTTCATAATAAAGAACTTTCGTTCTACTGGCCGTCGATACATACGTATAGTCTTTTTCTTTTGTTTGTTGCCTTTAATTTCTTATTTTTAGTTACCAAAGGACGCGCTATTAGATCTACGAGCATCACATTACATGGCACTTTTAAAACTACTCGGGTTATGGTCATGAAAAAAAAATAGATTAGTAAATTACCTAATCCTGTTATAACCACTGACGCTCCCAGTGATCTTGATTCAATATTGTTGTTAATCTCACAGATATATTCGCCTGTGCTCTCAATATCCATATTCCGTATCACCAACGCATGGTTTTCCGGCTCAAACTTGATATTATCATTTTCTACAACTGCGGTATTGTTATGTAGCCAAGTTATTTCCGCTCTCGGATGTGCGTCTACCTCACAGTATAACCTTCCTTCCTCCCCGTACTGAACTGTTATATCTGAAATATATATTACATATATAAAATATTATTATAAAGCTCACTGTGTCATTTAGTTTTGTTTGTTTATACTTTATTTTATACTTCCAGATGTACTTGATTTTTTTTTGTATGATAGATATAGATATAGGTATCTAGGATTAATATACCTACTAATCTCAACTAACTATGCCTAAAAATAACACACAAATACTCTTATATAATTTATACGTCTAGACTCTATATAGTCTCTAGCTGACAACTGATCAAAACAGGCCAGGAAAAGTGCCAGTTTAGTGTGCGTGACAAGCCACGTCTTACACTCGCGACTTGTATAATACCGTGTGTCAGTGTGCGTGTATTGCTAAAATAGTTCTAAACTTAATATTTTCGACGTTTCACAGCTGTCAGAGTCTATCTAGACGTATAAATGATCTATTTTAAGCAAATACTAATATTGAAAAGATGTAAGTTTGTGAGGCTGTAGGGGGTAACCTCTGGATCTACTGAACAAATTTTGAAAATTCTGTTACGAATAGAAAGCCTCAAGTATCATAGGCTACATATTTACCCGAAAAAGGAAAATACCTTTTCGTGGTAGTCGGATTTGCAAGGTAAGATGGAGAAAAAACGGTCGAACGGAAACAGTTCTCACGAATGCTACCTTAACGATCATAAATATAATATGATCGTTTAAATATGCTTGTTTCCCTGCGAGATCGAATCAAAAATGAGGAGATCCGTAGGAGAACCAATGTTACCCACATAGCCCAGTTTGTTGGTTTGGACAGATGGCCGTTGGGGCAGTAAAGTCCTCGAATGGCGACCACGTATCGAAATACGTAGTATTGCTAGGCCCCCACTAGATGGACCGACGATCTTGTCAAGATTGACGGAAAAGGTTGGATGAGGGCAGCGCAGGACCGATCGTCATGGCGATCTTTGGGGGAGGCCTTTGTCCAGCAGTGGACGTCTTCCGGCTGAAATGATGATATGCATGTGGCATCATTAGAACAACAATTAATATGGTAACACTGGTATGTGCACTGGTAACAACTAGTAACAAATAAATCAATGAACATACCTGAAGGCGATTTCAAAACCTTAAAGGTATTCGTTCTGTTAACAAACAGTTTAATTGACACTGCATCGGCACCCATAGCATTCTCTGCCGTGCAGGTTATGATGGAATTCCTCGTAGCATTCGCAACATTGGCATAGGTCAGGTAAACAGACGGGATCTCAACAAGTACACACTGAAATAAAAATGAAAAATTATTATAATATAAAATTATAAAGAACATTCTTAATTGTATTTTGATATTTAAAAATATAACAATGATTCATGAATTTATATTATTAAGTCAACAGAATACAGCAATGGGTCGCCCAACAGATCACTATAATAATAATAATAATGATAAAAAAAATTAAAATCATTTATTTCATGCACACCACCCATTTAAATTAATAAGACACGTTATTACAGTATTTAACAAAAATCAATAATAGGCTGTATAGGTCTGAAGCCCAAGCCTAATAACAATGTCGTAAGATTATAAAAAAAAAGCGGCGTCAAACAGGTCTTGTTTTTTCGTGCGTTAATTAATTTCTTAAAATTTGCTAAAATTGTTAAAAATGTCCATGTTATACTACTGTTTTATTTCCTCGCAATCGAAATGAATAGCAGAGTTTATAACTCGTCCACAAAACCTTTTTAAAAATGGTTCGTTTTGTCCACACGTTGTAAAATCTATTATTTTAGTTTATTAACTTCGCTTACATGTACTGCAGTTAAGTGATTTTCGGTAACTAAGGCTTTGCTCTTGGCAGATGCTCAAAATAATTAATGCATATTTTATAATTACTACACATGTATTAAGCAAACCCTTATTCAAGTTTATTCATTTTTCGCTTTAAGTATTTAATGCATAGAATGTTTTAACACACACTTTTTTGGACGAATAATTAATTATTAAGCTAATTAATGATGCATTAATTAGTGAATCGCAAGTGCGCAGCGCGGGCAATTAATTTTGGCACATTTTAACACAAATTATCTTATAATATATATTATGCTTGATATATTTAAAATCACCTTTACCTGTTCTGCGTTTACAAGTATTAATGCAAGTACCATACCCGCCGGAATGACGTCATGACGCGAGTTGCAAACTGAAATCGTGCGGGTTCTTATTACCATTTACTTACTTGAAATGGAAGAGTGTTGCCAATATCGTCTGTCCAAATAATACGCGGCTTAGGAAAACCTGTGACCTTGCAGGCAAAGGTCGTACTATCTCCGAAATCAGCCCAATTCATTTCGTGACCGATGAGTTGTACTACCGGCTTCATCCATGCTGTTGACTTACCTACAAATATGAAACTTTTACATACATATATATGTATGATAAAAGTTATTATATATATATATATTATATTATTTGTAAACATTCTAAACACCCATCCAGCACAGAGCCCCGACCTGATGAGAGGTTTCACTTTTACCAATTGCGATGAGGCAGTGATAGAGTTGAAATAGCACGTAGAAAACATGCCTTCAGATCTGTAGTCCTACTGATTAAAAAAATCGTTCGATCGCATGAAAAAATATTTGAAATGTGAGTATGGAGAAAAATGAGAGTATTTTGAAAAGCAATAAACATAGTATTTTGGTTATAATATGTTGTTTTTTTAAGTTACGAAAAACTTTAAGTGTAACCTGCGTATAACAATAAAAGCAACCGATCATGTGCGTTTTTGTTATTTCTTATTATAGATTATAGTAGACGATACACATTAAGACATAGACAAGAATTTATTTCTGGGAGAAACGGTGAATGAATCCCTCCCTATAAAGTTTTTAAAAATGATATTTATATCATAAATTTGATGTTCTACAAAAGTAATATAATCATTTGATATTATACAGTTGATACAGTTTAACGAATGTTATCAATATAAATTGAAAAATGTAGTTTTAAAATAACCTGGGTCTTGAGGCTTCACTGGTGGAGTAACACCTTCTATAACAGTTTTGTTTTCTTTGTGTCTCGCAGTTATCTAAAAACACATATAATATTACATTCATGCAAACTATTTCTTAAAATTTAACACTAACTGAAAATATTAAAGTTTTAAATTATGTGCTTTGTGGTTCATAATTTAATGTGTTGAGATGAGGCCTTAGTGTGTATTTTCGATGATGTGAGTGTTCAAGAAAACTATTACGGGAAAAGGGACAGTTGCCCTATTTTCCCGGTAATTATAGACCGGCTAATTGAAGGAGGAATTTGCCCAATACTATTACAAAAGGACTCGCTACTCGCCTACGTTCATTGGCTTTGTCAGCCGTCAGCTTGACGTCACCGTACGAGCGCACTTCAACTTGCTGAAACTTGTTCACTCTATTACCAAATATATAGTGTTATATTTCTGGAATGTTGATTGTACTTACAGATAGTTTAAAGGTCTTTCCATGCTCAAAGATATTATTGGCAACATAATATCCTCGGGTTTTATCCAACGCCTGGTACTGCAAATGTATCTCCTCTCCAGTTTTAGCTATTTGAAGTTTTATTGACGTTAATTCCAAGTTGGCGTCCAATATTACCAAAATGTAACAGCTTATTCCTGCAATAAAATAAAATATGTTAATAATTTCGTGCACATTAGTAGTTACTAGGAGGCGTGTTTGATTTATAAAATAATTATTTAAGTGTACTCAAAATACCTGGTATCGGTGCCTTGGATGTCTCATCTAAGCTTCTTGGTAGTTTTGATGAAAAACCAAATTCTACGTGTATTGCACGACGGGTATATATCGTCACCATACCATAGTCGACTCCTGTAACTGCTGCTTTGTATTCACCTTCGGTTAGTTGTTGCATTATTACCACCTGGAACAGACAGGTTCAAGTTAAGACAACAATTATTATATAAAAAAGATATATAAAAAGTGTGTACGCAATTGTGTCCTTAAAGAGTGTGAACTTGAATATGTTTGTCATATTATAATACTATATATTTTTTTAATTTGTTAATAGTGGAGATAAACATGATGTAAAATCGTACGTTGTATCTTTCAGTACGTTACAGTCGAGTGAACTCTCTAATATCCCTCCCACTCGTGATAATATTAAAGTGCACTTTGGACTCACTCAACGTGAGACTAAATTGCGTGAGATCAAATTTGTGCACTTTTTTGTGTCTTTCAATTGTTGAGTTTCGGTTTGAAATGGTTAAAGAAATGGTGTTTTCTGTTTTATTTTTCCTCTTTTGTCATATCATTGCGGCCTTCTTAATGATCTTAAGATATTATAAGATTGTTGAATACATTATACGAGTATAAATATTACAAGAGTGAAACGCGATTAGAATACAAATTACTTGTATTTATTTAGTAATACTAGTTATTTTTACTCAAAATAATAATATTATCACAAAAATACAAAATGTAAGTTGCTATTGTATGGTTTTGCGTGCTTGTTCTGTTTGCACTTACTATTGATTACTACATAGTTAAGCCTTGCTTTTCCTTTTATTAACTTTTTTTTTTTAGTTTGTGAAGTTTAAAATTTTGTTTTAGTGTTAATGTACTTAGATTAAACTGGAGCTGACATGTAACATATAAAAGACCCTGAATAAATAAAGAAAAAAAAAAAGTTAAGCCACGCCTATATCATTTCAATCTAATTTATACGCAAGCCTAAAAGAAAAAATTACAATATGTTCGATACATACACAAGCAGTACTAGTGTTGATGATTCGCTGAACGTCCATCTTTTCTCCAAGATGATTTATTATTTCTATGTCTGGATGATCTCCAGCTACGCTAATCATCATATCCGTGGTATACGTATCAACAGCAAACTGTGAAAAAATATATTACAATCAGTTTTGTTAATATCAAACATCATTTAGCTATATAAAAACAAAGGTATAAATAAATTGCCAAACAAAAACATTAAACAGGCAGGTTTTTTTTGGGAAGGGTGGTGATGGCCAAGTCGGAAACTACTAGACTTAGAGAAAAGTCGTGAAAGGAGTCATGCACTCAATTGATAAGAAACCAATAACTGCAAATTTAGTTTTTTTTAATTTCTTCAACTTTTGACGAAAATCGACCCGAATGATTTTTCAAAATTGAATACACCTGTATTATTGAACTAATGGACTCTGTTGCTGACAAGGATCAAGACGAAATGATATTATGGAAGATTTAAATATTAAGGTGAATATTTTTTTTTTGCTATTTGTTTATGGTTACAGTTAAGTAGTACTACCCTTGCGTTCATTTAATGTTACCAATTTACGTTCAACTCTCGGGTTAGTTCGTGATGCCGTGGATGTTCAAGATGATAGCAATACTCCATATGTGGCCAGACCTGCGCTTTGTGGAGCGTTAGAATGTGGACCAGCATGGATCTTGCTATGCCTTGCTATACTTATGACGCCCAGCTTCTTCAAAGCCAGTTTGGCTTTGCCTTCCAGGTGACTGATTCAAAGACCGATACTAGGCGAGGTTTTACGAGAATTGTTGTCGAAGAGCGGTGATGGACGAGTTTGAACCTGAAGTTCTATTTCGTGGTAAATGTGGAAATTTCTTCTGGTTCCTCTGGAGGTGAAATGAACAAGGTTCATATTTCCCCTTATCAATAGAGGACTTGATATTCGACACAAGTATCTCTCGACACTGGTCGACGATTTCCCGAGAGAGATCTGCATGGCCCGTGTATACGTACGTCACCAGTACTGTAGTTTTTGTAGCAATGTACGTTGGTGGCGTCCAACATAATATGTTTGGTATGTATATAGTTTTGAAAGAGAGTTAATGTGCCCGACAAATGATTGGTATCTTTTTTTTATGAAAAAAGGGACGAGCAGAGCATGACGTTCAGCTGATGGATACTGATACGCCCTGCCGATTACACAGTAGTGACGCTCAGGATTCCTGTGAAACCCCAAAAATTCAGAGTGGCACAACAATTGCGCTCGTCACCTTGAGACATAAGATGTTAAGTCTTATTTCCCCAGTAATTTCACTAGCTACGGCGCCCTTCAGATCGAAACATAATATGTTTACACATTACTGCTTCTCGGCAGAAATAGGCGCCGTTGTGGTACCCATAACCTAGCCGGCATCCCGTGCAATGAGACTCCCACTAGTAAAATATCTGGTGTCGAAGTGAAGTGTCTCCTGTAAGCTGATGATCAAGTTATTTTATCATCATCCGTAAAGGAACTTCATGGTAACAATTTTTATCAGCCACTGGGAAAGAATGGAATGAAAGTGAAAATGGAATGAAAAACGTGAGTTAGATGAAAGCCATGGTTTGAAATGAATGTATTACAATACAATTTAAAAATAAAAATTATTAAAAGTAAACTTACTGAAATATTTTTTCCCCTTAAGAAATCGTATTGAGCGTCTACCTGATTCCACTGTGTTTTCACGATTTCCTTAATGTATTTAAATGCCTGAAATACCATTGTAACATTAGTTATATTAAACAGATATGTTTTATAATATTTAATTTACAAAACAACTCATCTTCAATAACTACTTACATGACGCAAACTTCCCAGATCGTAGAGAATCACTGAACCCCTACAGTTTTTTGCTACGTCATAGTAAACAGCATCTATTGGGTCTGTCGGCGAACATTTTCCAGTTAAAAATATGAGCACCTAGAAATTCAATCAAAATTAAAAATAAAATCTGTAACTTGACTTCTGATTTGCAGAAGTTAGTTAGGTTAAAGAATATTGGAAGTTATAATTTAGAATTATTAATCTTAAAAAAATTTTACCTTTTGGAAGTCTATATTTATAGATAGACTCAGTAGTAGTGGTACTACAAGCAATACATACATGTTGAAATAAATTCAATTAACTGGTATTTAAGTGAATAATAACCATGCAGAGGCGTTGGTGTCACAATAGGTTGTACAATTGTATCTCACCGCTAAGACCGCGGTTCGATCCCCGCACGCCACGAACCAATGCGTTTTTATGGTTTTCGAATTCATATGTACGTGGGTACCTTCAAAAAAAGCGCGTACACATTCCTAAAAGGCCGGCAACGCTCTTGTGATTCCTCTGGTGTTGCAAGAGAATGTGGGCGGCGGTGATCACTTAACACTAGGTAACCCGTACGCTCGTTTGTCCTCCTATTCCATAAAAAAATATATGTACGTTTATTTGACGTTTTAAAAGGTTAGCAACGCTCTTGAGATTTCCATGGTGTTTATTACAAGAGAGTATGGGCTCGTATGTACTCCATAACAAAAATACAGATAATCATCGCTAGCCCTGAAGAAGACCACGCCACGAATTATAAATAACTACTAGGAATTAATCTAGTTTTGCCACAAAAACTTAATTAGCTGAATAGACTTATTTCATCTGGCGCTTTGCACCCCCATAGTGTCTGATATGATATTTATCTTAAGTCTTTTCCATAGAAAAGGATGGCTTTAGAATTGGCAATCAGTCGTTTGACGCGCAAAATTCCTCAAGAATAATAGGCGAATAAGGATCACAAGTTTTTTTAAATGGTGGAATGCTTTAAAGATACATCACGTTCCACACTCCAAATGCACACATTAACATCGTTGTTCGAATAAAACATTCGGGTGACGTAACTCTTTAAACATTAGAAATAATGGTTGGAAAAGAATGTCTCTTGCTAAATGTAAGATGTAGTTACAACAAATTAACATGGCCTACACCAATACGATAGTTTAATGATTCAGTTTGAGTTCTGTACTAGCAAAATTATACGCAAGTGACATAGTGTGGTTGGTGCTACAATGATTGTTCTTCTTTTTATGTGTCAAAATTTTACCAAGCGGATTGAGAATTTAAATACTGGAATACTAGATACAAGAGCTAAATTTATCATTTGAATTGGACGTTATTTTTATGAAAAACTGAAACATTTTATAACCCTTAAAAAATATAGTAGGATAAAAACCCATGGGAAAAGTTAGAGAATATAACAAAAAATGAAAGGAAACATCAATTACGGGTGATCTGAGGTTGTGTAGTGGAAAAATGGGGGGGGGGGGGGGGGTTAAGGGTAAAAAACGGTTAACATCGATTATCGGCGACACTACAAGTCTCAGTTGTAATAAAATGATCGACAACTTTTTTACACTCTTTTCACGTAGCTTCAAAATTATGTAAAAAATTTCAAGAACCACGTTTTTGGTTATTTATTTTTATCTTTTCCCCCTGTTTCACTTCCCGACCTCAGATCGCCCGTAATTTATTTTACCTTTCATTTATATAATATTCTCTTCCTTTTCTAATGGCTTTCATGCTACTATTATTTTTTTTACTTTTTTACTTTTTATTTAATTCAAAGGCTTCCGCACTGGTCTACTAGTTATATTAGTAGCCAGTAGGAAACCAATGAATACAACACACTGAGCTCGTGAATGTACCCCGGGCATTATGACAATTTGCCTGTGCACAACCAATTTGCGTAGAATAGTACAGCTTATTAGCTAATTCCAAACGTTTTTATATTCATATGAAAATGCAGAGAGAATTGCAGGCTTAAAAACTTACCTGACTTTTTTGAATATCGCACATATTTGTGATTGTTTTGATTTCGTCAATATCTTTAGTTCTGGGTTTAGCATCGGTAAAGACGTAGATGTGGGAATTTGGTCCACTCCGTTCTAAGGCCATTTTAATAGCTCCAAGTGACTCTTCAGGACAATCATTTTCTCCTTTTTCTTCAAGTAGGTGGACCATATCAAGAAATCCGCTGGTTGTTTCATTAATTGGTGGGCCCACCTCTGTTGAATATTTAAAATAATAATTACAATCACATAAATAATAACCATCACTATTACTAACGTTAATTTAATCAAAACAAATCTTATAACAATATTTACAATACTACGACTACATAAAATTAATGCTATCATTACGTGGAAGCGTACCAAGAATACTGGCAGCATTACCGCGTTGGATAGCAAGGCTGATACCATCGTATACCATCACTATTATTTTACAAATAAGAACCGTTCATTGTCTATATATATCTTCATATATATAAATTACGTGACACGTTGTTTGTCCACGATGGACTCCCTAAACTAATGAACGGATTTTAATGGGGATTGTGGTGGTGGTGGGATTGTGGTCTTCATGGTGTGCTGTTTAGTCCAACTTGAGTGATAGGATAGTTTTTATTTTGATTCGGGACCCATAATTATAATTATTATAATTATTATAATTCTTGATGTTTTGAAATATTATTGGCAAATTCGTCTAAAACAGTATTTTTTTATCATCTACAGAACAACGTCTGTCATATGGTATATATACATATATAATGAAAATGGTCTTTGTTTGAGGCTCAATCACGCCCAAACCACGGATAGTATCGACATGAAATTACCACCATTGGATACAAATTGAAGCGGGCGGGAACGGCTACTATATATATATATATATAGTGTACAATTGAACTACCTCCTAAATGGCTGGGCTGATACAGGCCAACGTCTGTCCGGTCCGCTAGTATGTATTGTTTGTTAAATAGTTTGACAGTAAACGATACTGGCCAGCGACGACTTGTTATACCTCATTCTTTTGAAATATTTTATACAATCGAGACCTTCTCGAATAGTACTTTCGAATTAGTCGATTGTACTTTAATTATTACGTTCGAATTGAAGGGCTAATAAGTTGGATAAAAATCGATTTATAACGTATGCCGTTTTATTTGCCAAGTCGTATTTATCTGGGTACTTAAAAAAGTGCACAACAAGTTTAAATCCCTAGTATGGTTGTAATAAGAAAAAAAATCCTTGAGGAGCGCGGTCTTGTGCAACGTCACAAATACAGGTGATGTTATTTATGTTATTTTTGTGTCGCACATGTTGGCATCAGGCCATGGGTGATTATGGCTGATAATAGACATGAATTATTAAAATCTATAAAATATAATTTAATTCACGACACTGTTTGTAATGCCAAAACAATAGAACAGGAGACACGCTTAATAATAATAAACATCCATAAAAAAATATTGATTTACCGACACTATCTGTATTGTCATTACTTTTGTAAATTTTTGGCAACATAATCGAACTTTACTAAAAGCAAATGAATTTACATTTTCCTTACGAACTTAGCAACAATTTAATTAAAAACAGAACAAAAAGCTCATTAAATATTTATAAGAATATATATATATCAAATATAGTACTTACCAGGGTCTGCAAATGGAAGCAAGATGAATTCTACATCGAAGTCTTTAATTGAATCAACCGTAGCATTGATGTTAGATTTTATTATTGAAATTTCGTCTGTCATGGATATCGTAGTATCCACCACAAAAACTAAACTTCTTTTGCTGAGCACGAATGGCACAGCAATAATTGTTAATAACAGAAATATAAACAGTAATCTAGACATTGTCAACTTATGTGGGCTGCTGTCTAGCTAATGAAAGCCCTCGAATAAGATGTGCTTTATATAGGGTATATATCTTTACCGTTGCAACTGCTATCCACTGCGTGATTAATTATAATAATATGCCATTAAAATTATCAATATTTATTAAACTGTTTGTTTCAATATCTGTTGTTTTCGTTCGTAGTATTTTCACCTCGTTACTCATTGAATTATTGCGTGGAGCTTTCCAGAACAATGGACAAAGGGTACTGTATGTATGTTCATATATATAGGATAGAATGAGTAACAGTGGGAGGCTCCTTTGCATAGGAAGCCGGCTAGATTATGGCTACCACAACGGTGCCTATTTCTGCTGTGAAGCAGTAATATGTAAACATTACTGTGCTTCGGACTGAAGGCAGCGTAGCTAGTGAAATTACTGGGCAAATGAGACTTAACATCTTATGTCTCAAGGTGACGAGCGCAATATATTATGTATTGCGATGTATGATTGTAGATCCGCTCAGAATTTTTGGGTTTTTCAAGAATCCTGAGCGGCACTGCATTGTTATGGATTGGTCATATCAATTACCATCTGAGCTACACTTCCTGCTCGTTTGGTTCCTTATTTTCATAAAAAAAGAGTGCAAAAGAATTTTTTGTGACAATTGGCCTACAAAGATTATATACCAAAACAAGCTAAAAGCAATTAGGTTCATCTAAAATTATATAAATCTCTCTCAGTATCGAATCCTAGAGACTTAATAGATCTTTGTTTTTTTTTCAAACAACGGATAAATCAATCATTCACAAATATTTATTTCATAGGTAAATCACATTACACTTGAAATATGTCAATAGAATTAGAGAAGAACAAGCAAGAAACTCTAAGGTTGCTCCTTAAAAAACAGATTATATTTATGTGTATAACAAATTATTATTTTCAGTTTAATTTACAAATTATTTCAATTACATTATATGCAAAGTGAAGCAACAAAAATACTCAAACGTCAAATATTAAATGCCTTACATGAAGTAGGTATAAAAAAATAATATGTAAAAACACAAGAGTTATTGAGTACGGCAGATGCAACAATCCACACATACCGAAAATCAAATAAATGCACTTGCACGTGGTATCGATAGTCCAACTTTGTTGAATAGAGAAGGATATGCAGTACCAAGGTATAATGCTAGAAGTGTAATTACTTGGCAAATGGGACTTTATATCTTATGTCTCAAGGAGACGAGAGCAGTCGTAATGCCACACAGAAATTTTGGGGGTTTTCAAGAATCCTGAACGGTACTGCATTGTAATGGGCAGAGCTTATCAATTACCATCAGAACGACGGCTTATATTCATAAAAAAAGATCACATTCAAAAGAAACAAACATCACGGATTGTTCAGTTCGCAGTAGGATAATCTATCGCTTAACGAGACTTTAGTCGTAAATAACCACGAAAGTTTAAGTTGTCTACTTATCGGCTTTAATCATACAAACACACACACTTATATGAACACCTTTACACAAATTATCTTGCCCAAACTAGGCATATAGCCTGTACTATGGGTACAAGACAACGATATTTAATAAAAGACGATAGCAAACATCATTACTCATCATAATATAAATGTTTGCAATAACCGGGATGCGAACCCGGGACATCTAGCTCAATCAGTAGGGTCACTTACCACTGATATACTACTACATGGGTCGTCGTATGTGGGGTATGACCGGCTCAGTTGAGAAATACATAATATTAACGGGAGACGCAGATTAACCTCCATCTAAACTAATAAGACCAGCTGCCCATCTCCAGTTGGGGCAAAAGTCTACATTAAACGAATACTATAAAGGTACCTTACCTTTTTCTTAATTATTTGTGTTTTTAAATTACGTGTGCATTTTTTTGTTTTCTCTGGTTTAATTTAACTGATGTTTTTAATGTAATAGCGAAATTAGCGTGTGGTGTTTACTTTCAAATTATTTTAACCATATCCTGTGCACATAATGTATATTGTATAAGAAACAAAAATTATGTGGAATCTCTGGTAGACTCAACAAATAAATAATTAAACGCGCGAATAACTTAGCGATAAAAAAGTCAGCAAACTTTCCAGGAGCCTATCCGGGTCACTAGAGTGATAACGCTCTGAGTTATATCGTTGTTGTTTACGTGAATATAGGTTGGTAAAGTTCAATCTCTCTTGGTTTTATAAACATTCATTTCGTGTCGATCTTTGTCATATTTTTTTAGGAAGAGGAGGACAAACTTTGAGCGATGATTTAAGTGATCAACGCCACCCACATTCTCTTGCAACATCTGAGGAATCACAGGAGAGTTGCCGGGATTTTACAGATTTGTACGCGCGTTTTTTGAAAGTACCAATGTCGTATCGACCTGAAAACACTTCACAATGAAGTTCTTAATTAATAATTAAGAAGTTACTTGTGTGATACTTTTAATGATTACTCTCGAATGAACTGAAAAGAATTGGTTCGATTTTTTCTGTTCACCTAAACTAATTAGGTTTACAAAATTTAGCATCTGTTATTTTGTCCTTAGCTAGAAAATTCTATTTAAGAAGAGGATTTAGGAATTAAAAAAACGAAAGTGTAACGCAATTCGATAGGTATAAAAGTCAATATTTAATGCATATGTCATATCATGATGTTGTGACAAGGACTGAAACAGGAATGCTGAAATTGTTTGGACACGTGGAGCGAATGAGTGAAGAAAGAATGATGCATCTAATATATAAGGTATGTGTGGGCAAGTCGGTGGCGGGAGACCTCGTAGAACATTCGTCGACCAAATTGGGGACGTTTTGAGAAAAGGAGAGGTCCGAAGCACCCGCAACCGGCGAGCATGTATGAAAAGAGTAATGAATGTAGAGGAAGAGCGTGAGGTTTGTAAGGATAGAAGCAAATGGCATTCTATTGTCTCTGCCTACCCCGACGGGAACAAGGCGTGAGTGTGTATGTATGTATGTATATATGTCATATCACTAATAAAGGCTATCATTTTTCGTTTGCAAAATGCATCGAAATTAAACACGTTCTTTATATCTATGGTTTATTTAATCATATTATATAATAATTCCATCAAAAACAATAACTTGTAAAAAAACCAAGTGTCAGCTGTTCATTTACCGTTGTGATATTCATGTTGATGATTGATCAAATTCATTCATGAAAAGTTCTGAGATTCATATGATACGAAGTCGGTCAATTTGTTTAGAGCCTGCTTTCTATATGTTATAATATATATATATATATATTGTATATTATAGTATCCTCTTTCTGTCATAAGTTTTAACATAGTTAGCTGACGTAAAATCATCGTATAGTGACAATATAAACATTTTTTGGCCACGTACGGACTAAGCAATCTAATTTAATATACTATGTATTACTTGTGAGATACACTGTATTTTAATTTTAAAAAATGCGGCGAAGTTAGAAAATTAATAGAAAAGTTCTTTTAATTCGTTTTAACAATTTAGTACGTATTAAAAAAAACTACTTTCTACATCTCGTTTAACCAATTTTCGGTGAAAGTTTGCATGGTAATGTACATCATATATTTCTTTTAGTTTTATCATTCTCCAATTTTAGAAGTTACAGGGGGGAGACACATTTTACCTCTTCGGAAGTGTCTCTCGCGCAAACTATTCAGTTTAGACAAAAATGATATGAGAAACCTCATCAATTTCAACATTTTTGAAGAATTATCCATAGATACTCCACATGTATGGGTTTGATGAAATAATTCTTTTGAGTTTTAGTTCTTAGTATGGGTACCACCTTTTTGTGTGATAATCTTAATGCGGTTCACAGAATTCATCTACTTACCAAGTTTCAACAGTTTTAGGAAAAAAGTAGCTGTGAGATACAGACGGACAGACAGATAGACACAGACAGAAACCTAAAAAGGGCCCATTAATCTTCATATAATCGACATTTCATTTCTTTTTGTAGGTAAGTCCTAATTTTTTCCTTTATAACCTAGCATACCTCCTACAGTCTACGTTTTTTTAGCCCTCTGATATATATATTAAAATTGAGCTATTTTTATAAGATGACCTTATGCTAGGTTGATACATTTTTAGGTAAAGAAGTCAACCCTAATTTCGTCAGAAGGGGTAAGAGTTACGCGATAGAAAGAGACGGAACTTCTAGGTGAATAATAATGTACCTTAATAGATAACAAACGTGCATTTAATGCAATAATCGGAACTAGAATAACATTAATTTGGTTATATAAAAAAAAAATATATCTATTGTATTAAAAAAACGGTTGTTTTATTGTTATTTGTTTTTTATTTTTTAGTAAATCTGAAGTACAATAACTAATTTGTCCAAATATGTATAGACCTACCAAATTTTGCAATGCAGCAATGAACCCTTACTGTAAGTCATTAAAGAGTTCCATTGATCATCATATTCGACTACAACAATTTCTTGACCATAACGACGTTACAGTAGATGACTTATATATCCGGATAGCATATAAAAGATTCGGCTGAGTGTCGTTAATTTGCTCCTAAAAATTGAAGAGTTCCGTAAGGTTCCGTGAGGTCCGTGAGGTTCTGACTATGGGATTCAAGACAAAGTCCCATAGTCAGAACCTCACCAAACTCTCATCAAATTACCCTCAAAGTACATCTTTTCCAATCAAAAAAGTAAAATCGAACTAGGTGGGTATGACATTGAGTCAATCCTCCATTTATCGCGCAGATACTTAAAGTAAATTTAAGACTTTTATTGTTTTCTTGTGGAGGTCATTATCAAAACTGCAATTGTAAATGGAAACACTAGCTTTCAAACAAGAAAAGAATAATCAAATTTGGTTAACCCAGTCCAAATTTCTGAGGTAACAAACCTGAGAACGTCCTCCTTTTTTAAAGTCAGGAAAAATATGGCTATAATAAAACCTTTATAAATACATTTTAGTATATATTTATTTAATAGTGCGAGATTCTAGTGTTTGTTGAGTTAAAATAATTCTGTTATTAAATATTTGTTTCGTATCATTTAAGTATTTATTATGTGTATAGAAACATTTTTCAAACAAACCTTAGTGCACGTGTTGATAAAAATAGACGAACAATTAGAAAACAATTATTTACAGACTCAGTCATTCAGAATCTCCGTCACTTGTTTTGAGTTGATTGTTATTCCAATTTTAAGTATAATGGGTAAAGAAAAGTTGAATTGGAACAAAGGAACTGGTTGGTTGAAAGGAAGTGATTGGTACTGAATAAAACACCAGAATAATTAATTTTGATTATTAGTTAAAATTATTTTTGTTACAATTTTTACTTATAAACATACATAAAGAATGCACACAAAACTTACAAATAAAATCGATATAGTGAAATAGAAAAACTTGAGAGCCTTATTGCTAAGACACTAAATATAGCTTTATGTATGAAATATTTCTATGACATACTTAATAACGAGCATATAATTTATGTTCATCAAAAAATCGCAAGTAGATTTAGATTGTTGCGAGATGAGTAAATCAAGGAGTTTCTTGCTGTTTCAATGAGTGCTTACAAACTCTTGAATAAAAATTGCTGTGTCTTTTTATGGATTAAATTATGTGATTGAACAAAATCGTATTGTCATTGAGCCAAATCAAATACTCTTGGTACAATATGGTTTTGTACTTTTAGAAAGTGTTGTGAATTACTTCTTGGATGTGTGAAATAATCATTTTTAAAATGAAGTGAACAAATATTAGATGTCTTGTCAGTTATCCAATCATTTTCATGTCTCCAATTAAACAGTTTTTGTCCATAAATACTTACGACTCCTGTATTGTGGGAATGTTATTTTTTTATTATGAAATATAGAATTACAATTTATTAAAATATATCTGACCATAAATCACAGAGTTTTGTTCGGCATTTTAGAAAAATATTATTACCGTAATTGTTATTAAGTTGTTACTTATATTTACACAATTTAAAAATAAACTATAAAAATGATAAAGCTATGAACAACAGGTAGATAATAACATCTGTACTTATTGTAGCACGGGTGAGTCGCATGGTCTGCCATCGCATCGTATGGAATTTATGAGTCTGTTTTGATAATTGTATCAAATGGTAAGCAATTCTCAGCTTAATAACAAACAGTTAAGTTCTCAATTTGGGACTTGCACGACACGCTACGCAGCAATATTGGCTTCGACAACAAAGGCCATGAGATTGTTTTGTCTACTGATGATACTACACTTATTTTTAAAGCGAAGCGACGTGCAGATATTGATGACAAGGTAAACAATACACGCGTTGGTTTGAGACGAATTAACACTTAAATAATACACTTAATAATGCACTTAAACAGTAAAAAACAAAGTGTTTACGTTTCATTACACCAAACACAGCAGAGATACAAACTAAGGTACCTATAAATGACCAGAGCTTGGAACTTGTGGACACTACTGTCTTCTTGGGTTCACGTTAGATAAAAAGCTTCAGTGGGGTCCACATATTGCCCAACTAGCAGATAGACTCAGCTCTGCGGCATACGCCGTTAGAAAGATTAGAGAGTACACAAATGCTGCGGCCGCTGGATTAGTGTACTTCAGTTATACAGACTAGACATTTATTTTCTCAAAATTGATTCCTTTAGAATTCTTTTTGATGTCATGTCTTATATAAATAAGTAAAAGAAACTACTATCGCTTCGCAAACAAAAGACGCTCTGAGAGAGAAGAAGCGGTGAGGGAAACTCTCCAAGGATTCTTTTTTTGCGCTCTTTTTAGTGAAATGTACAATATTTCACTGTCAATGCGATTGCTGTAAAATAATTAAAATGTAGTCCCAGGCTGTCGGATCACTTTGATATTCAGCTGTGGAGTAGTAAGATTTACGACGGAGCCATTTTTTAATAAATCATTTTAATTTATTTATAGATAAACTCGTACTACAAAACTGTGGAATGGTGTTTCCGGGACGATACGACATGGGTACCTTCAAAAAAAGTGCGTACACCTTCCTTAAAGGCTGGCAACGCTCTTGTGATTCCTCTAGTGTTACAAGAGAATGTGGGCGGCGGTGATCACTTAACACCAGGTGACCCGTAAGCTCGTATGTCCTCCTATTCCATAAAAAAAATGCCTGAAAAGTGGCTGGGTTATTTTTTGAAAATAAGGGACGAGACGAGCCGTGCGTTCAGCTGATGGTAATTGATACGGCCTGCCCCTTTCAATGCAGTGCCGCTCAGGATTCTTGAAAGACCCAAAAATTTTGAGCGGCATTATAACTGCGCTCGTCAACTTGAGACATAAGATGAGAAGTCTCATTTGCCCAGTAATGTCACTAGCCACAGCGCCCTTCAGTCCGGAACACAGTAATGCTTACACATTAGTGCTTCACGGGAGAAATAGGCGTCGTTGTTTTACCTATAACCTAGCCGGCATCCTGTGCAAAGGAAATTGGTCACTGGTAAATTAACTTAATTATAAAAGCTATTATGAAGCCTACTAGAATTAGTTAAAAGCAATCCCTTATTTCTAGTGTTATTATAATAAACGACGATTGTGACGATTTTTGTGAACGAATATTAAATTTTCATAAATGTACTGACACTAAACAGTCATAATTTAAAATCATATTTGATACATATTACATGAGAGACTTATTTTAAAGTTTTTTTTGTAATTAAATTATTTTAATGTTTGCCAGGAAAGCTGTAAGCTTATCACAAATTGAATTTATTTATTTACCAGGGGTACCAGTTAAATTTATGGTCTATCGTTAATTAAAGATATGTGTGCGTTACAACCGAGTCAATTGTATGACAGATGCAAATACTAGGGTCCAGGTTGTGGTGAAAGCAAATGTGACTATGTGCTTTTAGTGTTTGGGTTTTATCAATTTTTGATTTTATTTACGGTGGTCGAATATTCGTTTGGTTTTTAATATTTAGGACATGTCCATTGTCGTGTTACCATTTATTGATTAAGTCGAAGTCGCTTTGAAGTGTATCGAGAGTATCATTCACATTTCCTCACCTATTAACAGACATGTTATCTGCATATTGGTATGTGGTGCAATATTTTAATACACTAGTCATTTTTACTTATTAGTATTAGCTTAATAAAATTGTTCAATTTTTTTTATTATTATTATTATTTAATTAATATAAGCAATTAAATGAAGCGGATGGGGCACTGATCCCTGAGCTGTGCCCTCCGTGACCGGAATCACCTTGCTAAAAGCATTTCCTTTGCATAATATGATCTAATTTTATTAAATATGTCATATCAAAAATAATGTGGAATAAGAGGCATTAAGGTAAAGGCACGTACATATTTTCAGACGTATCATTTTATATAAGAAGAGTTGAAAAGGGTTGAAAATAAGGAAAAAAAAATAAAAGTCTTTTGTGGTGCGATGTATATGCTTTTACAATGTATTACGAAATTCAAAAGAACAAATGTACGATTTTACATTGCCTTTTGCATGCCTTTTTGGTTACTGAAAGGCTTCAGTTTTAACCAAACATGGATAGGGGATTGAAAATGGCCTGAACTGCTCCGGGAAAAGGATGGCACGGCCGTGCCACTTGTTTTTGCTCAACTTGGTGGGAGCACTGCTGTGCTTACAGATATCTTATTAAAAAAAAATTACATGTGTCTATTATATGTTGCTATAGTTTATAATTTAACGAAATAAGAATTGAACAAACGAAAAAGTTGGTCGTCACGGGACACCCGTCAATAAATATGATAAAAATATAGAGTAGGTAATTAAGAAATGTAATTATTGCTTGCTGGTCAGATCATCCTCAAATAAGATGTTGACAGACGGACTATAGGCAAGATACACGAGTGATTGAATGAGACTATAAGGATTCCGAGTATTTTTTACTCGGACGTACGGTACCCTTAAAGAAAAAAAATTATATAAATAAATGACATTTTACCAATTTATACACCAAAATGTAAGAACGATGCGTGGTTCGAACCTCAATTAGAGCACTTTGACCGTAAAATCAACCAGAATTACTGTAATAACAATAATTAAGAAAACGGTAACTCGCTCTCTCATGTCATTGTCATGCTTCGCGGAGCCATGGGCCATATATGTTAAGTTTAGTATATATACTTACTAGTAAATTTTAGTACTAGCACATAACGTGTAGTACATTTGTAAATACTAATGATTCAAATTGTTAATTTGCAAGGTTTCCACTTTAAAGTTCTGTGTCGGTACCTCCGCAACGTGTGTGAAGCGACAAACAAATAAACATTCACAATTATAATAATAATACTGACAGACTCTTACACAAATTATCTTGCCCTAATCTAGGCAAAGCCTGTACAATGGGTGCAAGACAACGATATATTTAATACAATATACTTACTTAAACATACATAAACATCCAAGACTCCGCAACAAACATTCACATTCATCATATAAATGATAATAATAATAAATCAATCAGATCGTCTTTATTTGCAGTATAAGGTTACATGGTGTTGTTGGCTTAAATGTAGTTTGATATTAGTAAGACGTATTCTTTATACTAAAACCCAGCGGCGGTACTGCCATATAAACAAATAAACTGGGCTTGCATTATTTTCTATCAAGAATATAACCAACTATAGAACTACCTACTGCCTACCTACCTAGAAACTGCGCTCAAATCATTTATTATGTCAAATGGCCGCGTCAAAGCAACGCATCTTTCAACTCGCAAGATCGACGAACATATTATCAAGCTCAGATACGGATAATTATCTTGCTCACACACCTTGGCTTGTATTAGAGCTTTGATACCTGTCATTATATTATTATATCTTTCTTATCTTTTATAATTTTTATCTATATCTATCTATAACCTGTACGTTGGTTTAACGTATTAGTATTTAAAGAATTATAATAGGATTACTCTGACTTGAAGTTGGCCTATTGCAATTTCGTTTATTCAATTGGCGTTACAGAATGAAGTACGTCAGAGATTAGCATTGTTAGCAAAAGAGAGAGCTTGAAATCATACAGTTAATTATAATTTTAATGTAAATAATTAATCATTTTACATTTATTGAAAGTGGAGGTAGTAGTGACTTGTGATGATTTAAGCTGTCCAAAAGCTTTGAATGGTGACAAAAAGGTAAAATTTTTAAACTTAGTTCGGAAAGAACTGTTCATTTTTACTCAAAAACCCATACCTGATTTCTCAGAATAGTAAATCACATAAAATACTATATAATAGATCAGTGTTAATTAATTTAGCGAATCGAAATACACAAGGTCAAGTACGCATCTCCAAATTGTCAATAATAGCCATCTAAAATAAGTTGGTGGTAGAACTAGAACGTGCACCAATATTTTACTCTGACGTAATTAACTCATTTTTAAGAAAGATTCTTCTTCTTCTTCGTCGGATTATTCTTGACAGAGCAGTCGTGGTCACGTCGAACGACGAACGATTCTACGCCAGTTATCCCTGGCTATTGCTTCTCTGGCACATGTGTTGAGGGGAGTATTGGTTAAGGCTTTGATCTGGTCTGTCCAGCGCATAGGGGAGCGTCCTCTTGACCTACTGCCGTTGACCCTTCCCTGAACTACAAGTCTCTCTATGGCATGCTCTCCACGTCGCGTGATATGTCCGAAGTATCTGAGGATACTAAGAAAGATAAACGATATGAACTAGAATATAAAAAAAATATTTTATATTATTCACTATGTACATTTGCTTCGGCTTGCGCTCTTCTGACGCCCTAACTACGTCACTATTACACTGTATTTCAAAATGAATGTGCGTTTTAATTTATAATATAATAACTAGTTTTAACCCGCAACTTCGAGAGCGAGGAACATTTACTGATACATTTTTTATTTCAAATTCAAATCACTTTATTCATGTAGGTCATGGAAATGACACTTTTGAATGTCAAAAAAAATTTTTTTCTTATTGAATTTACCGCTACTTCGTAAAAGGTTGAGCTAATGAGAAGAAGTAGCAAGAAACTCATTGCCACTCTTTTAAATCAAGATTTACATTTTTATTGTTTTACAAATCATTTCAATCGCAATATATGCAAGGTGACGCAACAAAAATACTCAAATGTCAAAAACTGAAATGCTTACACGAGTAAGTCAAAAAAGAAAAAAAAAGTAAATTAATACTTATATACACAAGAGTTATTGAGTACATTAGATGTATCAATCCACACATACCGTAAAATAAAATATATAATACCTTTCTCTTTAAGATAACTAAATAAAGGAAGTAATAATAAAAAAAACATTAAGCAGACCTCCCTGTAACAAGATCATCTAGCCACCACGTATAGCGTCCGTGGATTTTTTAGGATACTTACTTTGCAAATAATACAAATACAAACTGATGTTGTCAACTGTAAATTTCTTATTTTAATACATTTTTACAAACTATGTTTACTTCTTTTTACATCCTTAGCTAAAACAAAGACTTTACGGGTTTGCTACTCGTGCGCACGCCACATAAAGTAGCCAATTTTTTCTTAATGTACACCTGCAATTTGAGCGTCTGTCCTTGACTTTTCATTAGTAAATGATGCTGGCGATACTACACTCTTTTTAAGTGAAATGGCAAATCAGTGGGAACATACGGGGTTCTCGCATTAAATGACTACTAACTTTCCTAATTCTTTTTGGTCTGCTCTTTCAAAATCAAATAAATATTTTGCAGTAATATTGTCATCACTTGATTTGTCGTCATTGCATGAAGCATTCGGATTCTGTTCTTGTAATCCGTGTAAGATATTATTCACCATATCAGTTTTATGCTTTTTCCATAATTGTTGATTCCTATTAATATAACAAAAAGCTTCCGCACCTTAGTACAGATCTAAATTGTTCAGCATCTTCAAGATTTAGATCTCATATTGCTACACATGCCTCTCAAAATTTTGAAATTTCGAGATTAATGATCTTTTGGAGATCTTAGTAACAGGATAGCCCATGCACATGGTGTGAAAGCATTCTATAACAAAAACATTCCAAATTTATAATAATAATACTATCATGGACCTTATAATCGGGACCTAAATCATCTTCAGATTTGACACCAATTCTGAAGCTATATAGCAATGCTAAAAAATATAGCTCTGTTATTACTAGCTCAAAGATATTTTTGCAGGTATCAGTAACTTTATATTATCTATTTACATATCGGGTACAATAACATATGGTCGGTCACCTTGTTATGCGCAATTATATTTTTAATTATGTTGTGTTATGTTATGTTATGTTGACACTGCTATCAATTATAGATTACAAGAACATTCTATTCAAGCATGATGCATGCAATTTCTCTTGAATTGGGTCGGATTCCTTTTGTTCGGTCATTCACTGCAATGAAACATCTTTATACAATATTAATAATAAAACCTTTCCTGCATATAAAGGCAAACAGTAGTGCTGCTATTCAGGTATCGATAAATTTTTAACTCTTTGTACTTTTTTTAAGAAAAAATATCTGGTACGAACATTAGTATTCTGTTGTGGTTTTGCTTCTGAATTTCTACGCTCAGAATTGCCACAGTAAGTCCTGGGTGCGGTTGTGTGTTGCCTGTGTTTCCATTCCCTGATACACAAGAATAGCAGTGTCTTGACTTGTTAGCAGTAGGCAATGGGTATCAGCAACTGAAAATAAGGTAACTGTAGATGTACCGTGCTGATATTGTGTTGACGTTCAATATCTTTGAGAATATAATGAACATACCCAAAACCCTTGTTTAATTTGATATTGAAAGCATAGAGCTGATATTATGCAACTAAAAAAATTACAGAAAATAAAAATATTTGATAACCATAGATCAGCATCCTTTATTTCAATAAGGGGTAGACAAAGATCCAGTGGTTAGGTATGATATCGACATCGACAATTCAAGATTCGTAGAATCGCACATCCCTAATAGCTAAATACGTCACCATATTAGGAGTGGCAATATAATTACAATGAAATTTACTAATTTTATGTTGCCATCAAATCTCACTGCCCATTTTATAATGAATTTCAATTTTTAGTAAGGCAGTTCCGTTTACATCCTTTTTGGTCAACCTCAATGTTTTGTAAGAGTATACTACAAAGAGTTAAAAACCTAAATAAAATTTGTATGCTCGTTATATACCCAGTAGTCTTGCCATAAATACTGAACCAAAGAAAACACATTTTTTCTACTGCAAATAACATTTATTTCTTTTACAGTGAGTTAGTATACAAAACAATTTAAAATATAAAATGCGTTTTTGAAGTAGTCTGAATAAGCTGCAATACAGTCCTTTAAAGGTTGACGCCAGTTATCAATTGAATCACGCACTCTTTCCAGTGGAAAATTCCTCACTACCAATCGTACGAACTGTATTCGGGGCACCAAATTATCACGGCGTTTAGAGCAAAATCATAATCCAGTGGATTCTTCAGCTCTGATGAAGTCCGAATGGTTCGTTTCCAACCAAGACTGCGTAGACCGAGTCAGTTAAGAAATGACAACTACGTCTCTTATAGGCTGCAAAGTCCTAAGTCATCTTTTAAAATACGCGACATAGTTCAAGCTGCTATCTTCATATCCCGAGATATTTTTTTTTGATTTCGGACAGGATTTCTTCGAATCTTTTCGTACGAACACTACATGGACAGCCTGATCTTTTTCTGTCACAAACAGAGGAGGTCTCATTGTACCTATTTATAGCCCAGTACACAAACAGTTTACTAATACCAAGCATATGGAGAGACTTAATAATTGCATTTGGCTCCATACCTACTTTGTGCAATGCAATTACAGCGATGAGTTTCTCTTTATGTCCCCACTCCATTTTAATATAGCAAAATATTGTACAATATATTGGCGCAAAAATGAGAAAACACAATGAACAATCGTATTAAATTGACAGATTCCAAATTCAAATGTAATATTTTGTTTATTTTTAATTGTAACAGTATGTAGGGATAGAAGTTTATACTGCCCTTTATTTCACTCGCTTTATACACACATTTTCTTTTCCGTTCCATTATTTTGTTTCGTCGTCATTCGGTATAAAACATGGATCTGACGTAAAATTCAAATAAATTAAGATATGCCATTTAACCGTATCTGACGACGTGTGTAGAATGATCGGTTTAGAAGTTGAGGTGTAAAAATCTCACAAACAAGTAAACAACTAACTCATATTCGCATTAACAATAAGAAAATAAAAATTTACTACGGACGCAAACCAAAGTACGTATTTAAATATTTTTTTTTGTCTATTTCGGCTAAACTTTTAAAATACATATGGAACTTATGACAATATGGCCATGAGCCAAGAGCCAGCTAAGTTTTAAGAAGAATGTAGTATGTGAATAAGATAGAATACGAATTAAAATACCTAATAATTTATTTACACTGAGAACGAGACGAGCAGGACTTTCAGCTAAGATGCTAATTGATACGCCCTACCCATTACAGTGCCGCTCAGGATTCTGAAAAACCCTGAAAATTCTAGCGGCACTACGATTGCGCTCGACATCTTGAGACATAAGATGTTAAGTCTCATTTGGACAGTAATTTCACTAGCTACGGCGCCCTTCAGACTGAAACAGTAATGTATACACATTACCGCCGTTGTGGTACCCATAATCTAGCCGGCTTCAGGCCTCCCACTGGTGAAATAAGATAATAACATCTGTACTTATTATAATAGCACGGTTTGCCGTCGAATCGTATTGAATTTATGAGTCTGTTTTGATTATATTTATAAGTAAACAATACTCAATGCGTATCATTTTACGTGTATAAATAGATTGTTTATAATTATGATGATTTGAGAGAATGTCTAAGAAAGCTATTGAAACAGGCTATAAGATCATGCAAAATAAACTAACTTATAAACAAAATAAGGGGCAGAGCTTGGTCAGGGCGTAGTGCGCCATACGGCACTTTCGATTTTGGAATAGATTGTAGAAAATTTTTGATTGTACTAGCACTTGCACAGTGTTTGAATAAATGAAACTCATCATTTTTGTAAGTTTCAATTATATTTTTTGAAACAATTTGTTTTAAAATTCTGATATACAAGTTTTTGATCTTATTTAAATATGTTTTGTAAATTCTACCATACGAGCTAATACCATAACTTACTATTGTGACGGCCAATGTGTTTGTTTATAAAGCAAGAGTAAAATTTTATAAGGTTGTTTACTTTTAATTAAAGGGATATATTTTCTCAAAATTTATTCCTTAAGAATTTTTTTGATTTCATTTTTACTATAAGTACTAGATACTACTACCGCTTCGGAAACAAATGGTGCTCTGAGAGGAAAGAAGCGGCTCAAGAAACTCTCCCAGCATTCGTTGTTTGCGCTCTATTTAATGAAATATAGAATATTGTACATTCATAGCTTTTGCCAAAAAATAATCATAATCTAGTCCCAGGCTGTCGGATCACTTGATATTCAGCTGTGGAGTAGTAGGATTTACGACAGACCCATTTTTTTTATAAAACATTGAAATTTATTTATAGATAATACCTGAACATTAGCTTGGACTTTATTATAAAAGTGTATACATTTACCCTTAAAGCTATTATGTATCTTATGAAGCCTACTAGAATAAGTTGCATGCAATCCCTTATTACTAGAGTTATAATAATGAAAACCACAATTAAGGGCAAAAGGTGGCGATTTTTGAGAACGTATATTAAATTTTCATAAATGTGCTATTAAATAATAAATTTTAACGCGGAATTTAACATTGTAATAAAATTTTTATAAAAAAAAAACGGTGAGTTTCTTGCTTTCGTTTTACTCATGGCTCAGGCATAAAATTTCAAAACGGTCGTTTTTGTCTTACAAGAAATAAATTATATCCTATTTTAAATAAAAATATTTGAATTTGAAAGTTGGTGTATAGTGTATACATAAAACTAAACCGAAATAGCATAATATTTTAGTTTTCCCTTAATTTTATATACTAAACACTAACAGCCTTACAAATAAAATTGGCATAAAGTTATAACTAAGTATAATCCAAGAATATGTAAAATGTTTACAAATAGACATTTTGCTTACGAATGATTTGTTCGGACGTATAACGTTTCCCGCGTTTATTTGCAAGGCAGTTTGTCATTAGGAAAACTTCAGGACTATTATTGTATTGTCAGTGTTGTCAACGATAATGTAAACATTTTGCATTTTCTTTGTTTATCGTCTTTTATGTCTGCTAAAAGTTCCTGAGAGTTTTCAATCCAAATTCAATCCAAAAAGAAGTAATATGGGGGTTGAAGAGGGCCTGAACTGCTTGCATACCTACTTGGTGCAATGCAATGACAGCGATTATGTTCTCTTTATCACCCCACTCCATTTTAATATCGCAAAATATTGTACAATATATTGGCGCCAAAATAAGAAAGAACAATGAACAATCATATTATAATAACAGATTCCAAATTCAAATGTAATATTTTGTTTATTTTAAATTGCAACAGTATTTATGGCCAGTCTCTTCCGTTCCATTACTTTGTTTCGTCGTCATTCGGTATAAAACATGGACCCGACGTAAAATTCAAATAAATTAAAATATGCCCTTTAACCGTTTCTGACTGTACCCTTAACGAGGTGTGTAGAATGATCGGTTTAGTAGTTAAGGTGTAAAAGCCTCACAAACAAGTAAACAACCCAACTCATATTCGCATTTATAATTAAAAATTATAAATAAATAAAAATTTACAAGAGACGTATACCATAGTACGAATTTAAATACATTTTTGTTCGTCTATTTCGGCTAATCTTTCAAAACCAAGTCCCGTCAAATGTAGCTGATATTGTTGACGGGACTTTCACCAACAGATACTAGTATAAGAGATAGTTCATGTTATATCGTAAAATCAATCAACGGGACAAAATTTAATTGGATAAAGGCACGGTTCGCTCGTGTATACAAAAAAAACATGAAGTGACTGTTTGTTTAATTAAAATAGCGAGTTTTTACCAAATAGATAATGATACACGGAACTTTTGACAATGAGACATAACATCTTTTGTCTCAAGGTGACGAGCGTAGTTGTAGTGCCGCTCCGAATGTTTGGGGTTTTTCAAGAATCCTGAGCGGCACTGCATTCTAATGGGCAAGGCGTATAAATTACCATCAGCTGAAAGTCCTGCTCGTCTCGTCCCTCATTTTCTTAAAAAAAGAGCCAAGAGCCAAATAAGTATGTAAATAAGACAGAATACGAATCAATGTACCTAAGGATTTATTTACTCTTTTAAATAACTTATACTGTAGGATGAGTAATAATAAATCTGTAGAGATCAAATTTCAGGTAAAGGCAAAATAATGCGCGACACCGAGTCGGGGGGGGGGTGTAAGAAAAGAAATAGAACAAGTCCCGTTTTATTGAATTTTTTTGTTTCTCTGTCTGTTTGTACGGGCTAATCTCTGAAACTATTAGACCGATTATTATTTTTGAAATTTTGCATGGTCACCTTACATCCCCGGTCAACTTCTTAGGTACTTTTCATCCCGGAATATTAAAGAGTTCCCATGGGTCATGGATAGTCAAGAAACCAATAGTTTCTTACATAGCGTAGTACACAACAACTTATGCACATAATTTAATAAAATTTTGCATGTTGATACCTTATTTGCAAGTCAACTTCTTAGATACTTTACATCCCGGAAAATAAAGAGTTCCCGTAGGATACGTAAAAACTAGTCACTTATATAGCGTGGTGCAAAAAAACTTATGTACATAATATAATAAAAATTACCATTTGGATACCTAATATTGCCGGTCAACACTTTAAATACCATTCATCCTGGAAAATCAAAGAGTTCCCGTGGGATAGTTAAAAACTATAGTAGCTTAATGCACAACAACTTATGCATACCTTAAGTAGTAGTACTATTAACTTATGATTACCTATGAGACAATTCGAAGATTATTGGGGATTGGTATGAGCTAAATTCAGAAATTTTACATGAAGAATTAAAAAAAGTTCCGAAAGTTTGTTGTCATTAGATCCCTCATGAACTGACAGAAGCGGGCTCGCGTGGGATGGTGCTCACAGATGCTAATGAAATACGTACCACGGACATTCTAATACTGTTTTTGATATTGTCACTGGAGACGAAACGTGGATTTATTCTTTTGAAATTTGAATCCGAAAAAAAATAGCAATTTTGTGTATGGGTGTTTAAAAATGAGAACAAGCCAACAAAAGTGAGGCAGGCGAGAAACGATGGTAGAAAAATGATCGCATTTTTTTCTCAGCTACGGCTCTCACCTGCATAATTCCACTTGAAGATCAAAAGAGTCTTAATGCCGAGTGGTATTCTATCATTTGTTTACCCAGGGTGGTAAAAAAAATTCCCGAAAGACGACCAAAAAGCCGCGTTCTCCTACATAATGACAACGCTTCTTCACACACGGCCAAACACTAAGTCATTTTAAACTTCCGAAAAAGTACAGAAGCGGGCTTCTTTCTTTCTTTTACAATACAATTTCGTTGTAAAAAATATTATTCAAATAGCTTCATTCCCAACCACTTATATTAACTTAAATTATTTAGTTTTGACCAAAACAAGTAAACTTAAGTAAACCAACCTCAGACATCAGCTCCTAACAAATACCATCTTTTAAAACTCATATATCTTCTGTATTTGGATACGATCTTTAATAGATATATCACTATTACTAAAGAATAATAAAATAATAAAAGATGCACTGACCTGTTGCCATTATAATTGTTATTAATTACAATGGAAATGGGCTTATTATATATCGCAACAAATACTTTGATAAGAGGTGAATGATACCTTTAAAATCAATTGGAGTTATAATAAACAAAACGTAACCAACGGGACATGATTCGTTAGAACTTGCATGTTTTTAATAGCCACAAAGATATTTCATTTTTTTTGTCAATAGCGGCAAACTTCATTTTGAATTATCTAAAAATATTCATCTTGATATATAATAGAATTTATGACTTTCCAACAAAAAAAACTTCTGTGAAGTATTTATTTAATGTATTTTTATGCAACTATCTAAATTATCGTGTACGACAATAGTCGTGTAGAATCCTGTACAAAAAACAAAATTGTAGAAATGAAAAACATTAATTTTTTTAAAAGAAAACTCTCTTCCAACACGGAAGCAAAAAAAGGTATTATAAGAATGTCTATCGTCTGAATGCAAGTTCAGGCTAAGCGAAAAAACTACTAAATAGATTTCTTATTTTGCAATAATAAATAAGAAATCGGGACTGCTTTATAGCATGTATGCGGACGACGTCGCGGGCAGCAGTTACACCCTATAAATTTTGATTCCCTTGAGAATGTCGAAATATACGTTTCTGAGGCAAACGTATATCTTTTTATAGCGGTATCTTTTTTACGTTAACGTAGTTCTTCGATTTTTTCACAGCTTCAATTTAAACCCGATACCTCCTACCTCGAAATAAAGGGTCTTGACAGACAGAACTCGAACCTTTCGAATTAATTCATTAACTTAAAACGTGGATAGTTAAATCACCTTTACTTAAACCTCAAAAAAGCTATCGAGAACAATATATATATCCATCCCATGACATTGTATCAACATTTGAATTAATAAAAAAAGTACTTAACATCCAATGACGTTCTATCATTGCTAACATCTTGCTTTTTAATACCAATACTAGCAAAGTTCTCTATGACAGGTTCGACAAGTCACGACCTTTCACGCACATGGACCAGAATACCCGCCCCATGACCCCGGCCACCAGCCCTTGGAAGATTTATGAATTATCTAATCGCATTGAGATATTAAATGGATGAGAACCATCTTCATACCTGTGACTGACCTATGAGTCTTCACACAAACAAAAAACACAACCAATATAGATCAAATGATAGAGTTTTTCATTTGTGTGCGCATCATGGAAAAAGTCTTCACACTTTTATTCCTTAGACACTTGGCCTTATCTAGAAAATAAATGTTGTGATATCTTCATTTAATATAAAGTTTAAGGAAACAAAGATTTTTATAAGTACTACGTGGTTAGTCATGTGTGTACGCGAACGAAGTCGCGGGTATCAGCTAGTTAAGTATAAATAGCTCGGATGGTCGGAATGAGAATTGCTTTGAACTAATTATTATTTCATGTGTATGTGGAATTGAGATATTTTTATTTACTGCTCTTACAATTCCACGAACCTTAGTAATCTTTTAGAGCATCCTGTGATAATAAATAATAGAACAATAACCTTATATATATTATAATAATACAATTGCAATGTCAAGAAATGTTATTTCCGTTTGCATGTTAATGGAAAAGTCTATTTATAGAGAGAAGTATTTATAGTTGAAAGAATGAAAGAAAGAAATTTATTTTATTTGATCAGACAGTTTAAAACACTAAAATAAAATTGACATAAAATATATACAATAAAATTATACTAAATCTAAAATAAAAGTAACCATAATTGTTGTATGTGATCAAATACAGGTCTCTCACACAGCATTGTGCTGAGCATGCTGCACCGCTGGTTTTCAGTGGGAGCCTTACTTGGGTGTCATCACGGATACAGCCTGGTCAAGTTATAAATCAATTTACTAACTAATTAAAATTAAATAAAATTAATTAATTAGTTGCTCTTCAATTTAAAAATGTGAGAAATGTGGGAGTAGGTTTCGCACACGAAGAACAAAACAATTTGTACGGCGGCCATTTTAAAATTTACCTAAAAATCTTGGCTTTTAATTGTTTCTTGTTATAACGGCAATTATAGTAGTACCAAGTGATTGTGAATATACATACATATTATCTTTATATATATATATATATATATATAATTCTTCTGTACATATGTTGACAGTCAACTCCTACTAAACAGCTGGACCGATTTGAATGAATTTTTTTGTGTGTGTTCGAGTGGATTCGAGGATGGTTTAGATTCACAATTATTGACCACGATTGAAATACCTCCTAAAAGGCTGGACGGAATTTGATGATTTTTTGTGTGTTACATTGAATTTGAGAATGGTTTAGATTCTTAATTTATTCCATATAATATAACAATTGTCCTGCCCATGTGTATGTTAGTGAAATCCTCCTCATGGCTTGACCAATTTTTCAAATTTAAGACGTGTGTTCAGGACATCGTCTGTTGGGGTCGCTAGTATTATAATATATTGAGACGTTTTCTGAACGTGAAAGTGCATTTAAAGTGGCGTCCACCTACTTTGTTAGCCATTGCCACATAGGTCCTATTAGTCGTGGCTATCTGAAGGACAAAAATCGATCAAAGCCATAAATTCATTAAAGTGGCTGTAATTACATATTGAGATGTTCTCGAAGAAAATCTTAGCACAGATGAGTCGCTGCTGTAGCGCGTACATCCACAGCTGTATATCTCCGGGATTTAATGCTTACAAAACCGTCTATATGGCATTGCCGTGTATATGGCATGGCCGTGTATCTGGCAATGGCATCCGCAATTGCGACATAGCCTGGTAGCTCATAGATATCATCATCAGTCAGAAGACTAGGTACTGTAACCTACCTAATAACGTGTATAATTTATACAAATCGAAGATAAGAAAATCTAATCAGCTACTCTTACATTGTATATCTATCTATATTTTATACATAAAATGAAACTAACCAATACTATTTTGGGTGGTAAAATAGTAAAAGTTGGTAAAATAATTTCATCGCGGCAACGAACCACTGTTCCCATATGATATATCTATAGTATCTATTAATTTGTAATCAATAATAATTAATTACTTTCACAGCTAACACTGAAACTATAGACACTAACACTAGAAACGCAAGAATGCGTGGTAAAGAACCGCTATGTTAAGAAATAAGAATAAACCTAAGCTAAGGTATTTCTATATGTATTTTATAAAAAAAAAAAACGAAGTTGCAAGTGTACTCCAGCGACTGCATCATTCAAAATCGGTTGCCCCTAAAGGACATCCCTGCAACTTTCCGCTAAATGACGACGATGACGATATGAAAATTTAGATAATTTGAATTGTTTTGAGCTCTTCAAACAACGACACTATTTTTTAATTTTAAACCGCAATAACTTTTGAATGAATGAACTGATTTTCACGCACGGCATTCGACGCAGTTTTTTTGATGTAAAGAGTTGATTCGTTTATTGGAATCGATCGGTAAAGCCATTTTTTGAGATTTCTTTTAATTTACTGGTCCGAATCGTATTAATCAAATCCCGGTCCGAATTGTATTAAAAAAAAACAAGGCCTTTTAAATGACGCCAACCGCGATGAAATCGGTCAAGCCTTCAAGGTTTAAGAGGTATAGATACATCCATACATACACACACACACATACATACACACACACACACACACACATACATACATACAGACGTACGCACACCATCCAGGGAATAGTCAGAAATGCTTCCTAGGATATTAAAACGTCGAAATCTGATGACTCGATTTTCGTAAAACGGGGTAAAACAAATATCTTACCAAATTTTCGAAAATTTTCAATTTTCTTAGCGGGAACTTAAAGATCCTTAAATAACACCTCTATGATCCAAGCGAATAGCAAGGAATACAAAATAAAGACCCAATGATTTTCCCAATGTATTGGAAGAAGAAGTACCAGGGTTAGGGCTCAGACTTGACACTCTCCTTCCGCCCCCACATATAAGGTGAGAAGACAACTCGGTGTCTCATTCGTGCTCGAGCTGTCGTACGATACTCACATATATATCTATTTTAAAATCAATATCTCGGTGGGAAGGGAATTTCTATCGAAGAAAAAATTCAAATAAAAAAACTAATCAGAACTCATGTAATGAAATTCCGAAGGTCTGGTACGTACCTCTGTCAGAGGATAAGTTTGGCAATACAAAGAGGTAACATTGCCAGCTTCATGAGCTTCATGGTCACCTGCCGACCGCGATCTTCATGATATAATGTTTTCTATAAGAAATTATTAATTTTAATAGAAACAATTTGTTATGTTTTTAAAGTGATAACCTTCACTTCTAGGATAAATACACAAATAAAATTTGAAAACATAATTTGAAATAAAATGAAGCCACAACCTGAGAGTTGAACAAAGCATACAAGATTTTCACTGTCACTCGAACGGTTAGCTCAGTTGGAAGAGCACTCGCACGGAACGCGAGAGGTCGTGGGTCCGAGTCCCTGCATCGTTCATATAATATTGTTTTCTAATTTTGTTTGCGTATTAATCCTAGAAGTGAAGGTTATTAATTTAAAAACATAACAAATTGTTTAGATTTGCAAGAGCGACATCTCAAGTCAATTTCCTAATATGCAAATATTGGGGTTGAACAGGTTATCAACTGTAAAATAGATCCTGTAGATGAAGCCACAACCTGAGAGTTGCACAATGCATACAAGATTTTATGACGATACGTCACTCCAACGGTTAGCTCAGTTGGAAGAGCAATCGCTTGGAACGTGACAGGCCGTCGGTTCGAGTTCTGCATCGTTCATAAAATTATGTTTTCAAAGTTTATTTGTGTAATTTAAATAGTTTAATAGTCTATTGAGGTTTAATTTTATTAATTTTTATATAAAGAGTGTTAGTTATCAAGTCACTTAAATTTAAATAAATATATTATCTTCTTTTATTAAATATATGTAAGAGGCCACTGTGGTGGTATATAGCACTAATCAATACACCTTTTCACAATTAGCATAACGGACAGCCTTAAGTGTAGTAGATGTCTGGTCGAGAATGAAACGTAATCGTGGAATGTAATGAAATGGTAGACCAACGGGCATAATGCACCGGACGTACGAGGTCACTCATAGATGTCTGCGAACATCTCAGGAGGGTTCTAAGCTTTTGAAAGTAGCTGAGCGAGTTGGTATATATAACCAGTCAAACCTGCAAGGAGCAAAGGACCCAGTTAGGGGTCTAATTGAGAAAATAGGTGCCTTTAATTACTGTAATCATGTTTAATGAGCAAAAAGTCCCTGGGAAACACGGGCGTAACTTGTTGCTACGTCTGCGTACCGTGTTTGTATATTTTTCTTTTCAGCGAGTTATTGATCAGCTTCCTATTGCGACGCGCATGCGGACAGGAGCTCAGGTCCCTGGGCATTTTCGACGCGATAGGCCCCCGTATATAAAGCTTCAGTCGTTCTTTTACCGTTGGAAGTGTTACATGGACAATAAGTGAAAAATGGCCAAGGAAATGCAGAAGAGGTAATTAATTCACCATAATATAATAATCTCACTTGCTATTTTAATGATTATTGTTTATTTATATTAGTTGGGCGCTTTGGAACCTCAATCGCGAATTTTCTTTGTTCTGTGTTGTCTATTTTAAGACAAAATATATTTTAATTACATTGTGGTTTGACGTATTATTGCAATGCGATGCTTATAGTTATTTTTGTTTTCAAAAAGACTTATTTATCTTACGTCTTTTCGAATAGGGTGGGGCTATAGTGGACATATGGTTTTATTAAAACGGCTTTCATTATTTTAAAGTACATCTTTACCTTGCTGGTACAGCCAAATCAGCATTTGAATGTATATGTGTTCATTATTTCATACAGTCTAGTGCCATTAGAGGCCATGATGAGTATTACGATGTTATAAAAATTAACTGCCTAGCTAACTTATAACAAAATGCATATCGCGCCTAAGCCTCACGAATAAAAAGTCTAATATGCTAATGCATTTCATGTGAAACTGCGTAGCAAGTTGTTATAAAGTTAATTATAATTATAAAGTTAGTTAATATGACGCTTTGGGATAAAAACCGTAATGAATTTCTTTGTTCTAGTAATGAAGGCGAAGGCAGTGGTAAAGGTGACCGCAACGCTATCAAGATAGAAGAATCCGGAAGCGGAAGAAAAACTCGCCGGAATTCAGCGGAGGGCAGCGGAGATGAAAATACCACCGTGAAGAAGCGCAAAACTGACGTAAGTAATAACTTAATTACGCCCAAGTAATGTTAATTTTCAGTTCAGTCCTAAGCATCTCTCCAGATTAAGATGGTTACATCAGGATGAGCATAAATAACTTGGAACTCATGCATATTATAAATGACATTTCTAGAATTGGGTGTGTCACAAGCTTGCATGTAGGGCCACTCCCAAATGTGCACCGCGCCGGTCATCTGCCGATCAATAATGCACCGGCAGGGGGAACATTCAAATACAATATATAATAATTGGAGTCTGCGCTCTAGATTTTTCAATATATTTGGCGGGACTTCCATCCGGACACAATGGCTGGATCTTTTAAAATAAATAGAAAAAAGCTATAGTTAACTAAGCTTCACAATTATAAAAAAAAATATCCGTTCTATTACAGATCAATCGATTTATCAGATCTTAGATTCAAAAATACAAATGAGGTTGAGGCACTTTTTTTAATTTTCATGGTAGCCATATTGTAATACACCATCTTGATTTTTTTATTATAATATTATCACGTGTCAAACTATGGCGCGACAAACGGACTGCAGCAGAAGTGTCGAAAAGCAGGGTCCAGTTAATGTTTAGGCTCATCGGATGGTTGAAACACACATGATGGTAGGAGGAACCACTTTAAAGGTTGGCTCAATAGGTTCATCGGAGCGCAGGGTCCAGTTAATGTTTAGGCTCATCGGATGGTAGGGCTCACATGATGGTTGGAACCACTTTAAAGGTTTGCTCAATAGGTTCATCTGAGAGCAGGGTCCAGTTAATGTTTAGGCTCATCTGATGGTGGGGCTCACATGATGGTAGGAAGCACTTTAAAGGTTTGCTCAGTAGATTAATCTGAGAGCAGGGTCCAGTTAATGTTTAGGCTCATCTGATGGTAGGACTCACATGATGGTAGGAACCACTTTAAAGGTTAGCTCAATAGGTTCACCTGAGAGCAGGGTCCAGTTAATGTTTAGGCTCATCGGATGGTAGGACTCACGTGATGGTAGGAACCACTTTAAAGGTTGGCTCATTAGGTTCATCTGAGAGTAGGGTCCAGTTAAATTTTAGGCTCATCGGATGGTAGGATTCACATGATGGTAGGAACCACTTTAAAGGTTAGCTCAATAGGTTCATCTGAGAGCAGGGTCCAGTTAATGTTTAGGCTCATCTGATGGTGGGGCTCACGTGATGGTAGGAACCACTTTAAAGGTTGGCTCAATAGGTTCATCTAAGAGCAGGGTCCAGTTAATGTTTAGGCTCATCTGATGGTGGGGCTCACATGATGGTAGGAACCACTTTAAAGGTTTGCTCAATAGGTTCATCTGAGAGCAGGGTCCAGTTAATGTTTAGGCTCATCTGATGGTGGGGCTCACATGATGGTAGGAACCACTTTAAAGGTTTGCTCAATAGGTTCATCTGAGAGCAGGGTCCAGTTAATGTTTAGGCTCATCTGATGGTGGGGCTCACATGATGGTAGGAACTACTTTAAAGGTTTGCTCAATAGGTTCATCTGAGAGCAGGGTCCAGTTAATGTTTAGGCTCATCGGATGGTAGGACTCACATGATGGTAGGGCTCACATGATGGTAGGGCTCACATGATGGTAGGAAGCACTTTAAAGGTTGGCTCAATAGGTTCATCTGAGAGTAGGGTCCAGTTAAATTTTAGGCTCATCGGATGGTAGGACTCACATGATGGTAGGAACCACTTAAAAGGTTAGCTCAATAGGTTCATCTGAGAGCAGGGTCCAGTTAATGTTTAGGCTCATCGGATGGTAGGACTCACATGATGGTAGGAACCACTTTAAAGGTTTGCTCAATAGGTTCATCTGAGAGCAGGGTCCAGTTAATGTTTAGGCTCATCGGATGGTGGGGCTCACATGATGGTAGGAACCACTTTAAAGGTTGGCTCAATAGGTTCATCTGAGAGCAGGGTCCAGTTAATGTTTAGGCTCATCTGATGGTAGGGCTCACATGATTGTAAGCATTAGTTTAAAAGTAAGCTCACTCGACATCACAATGATAAGGCTCATTTGATAGTACAGTCCAGTTAATGATGAGACCATTATTGTTGGTAGAACCACTTTGAAGGTGGGCTCACTTGAAATCAGAATGATCATGTCCACTTTATGATTAGGCTCATCTGATGGTGGGGTGTACTACATGGTAGGAATATCCTGAAGTATGTCTCAGCCGTTATCAGCTTCACCTGCGAGTAGGTTCTAGTTGATATTTGCTCCCATTTTACGGTAAGGTTTACTTGATGGTAGGAATATCCTTAGAATATGTCTCGACTGACATCATGTCTGAAAGTCCATGTTGATGTTTAGACTCATAGTTCAGGATGATGATAATACTCACTTGACAGTCGGAATCATCTTGAAGAATAGCTCTACCTATATCAGAAAATGGTAGAGCATTATTTTGTTTGGGTTCACCTATTTGTATATCTCAACCGATAGCATGGCAAATCTGAAGTACCTAAATAGGAGATACCTATAAGTATTAAAAAGTAAAATATTTAAATAATAGGTTCTTTTTTTCCAAGCGGTAGGAGAAATGATACTTACTTGGTGAAAATTTCAATTTGATTTCAAAAATCATATCACATTAAATTTTACGTGGTGTCCTTTTGAAACACAATGATTTCAAAGTAATTCCCAGCCACACGAGAAAACCTTGAATAAGATTTCCATATTGTTACATTGACAATCATTATTCGGGATGGTCACCTTGGATTAAAAATACATTGCTTCGATGATTTTATGCCCGGCGGCTATTTATAATTTCAAATTAAATCCTTGCCACCTCAAAAACTTCGTTAAATTAGTTAAAATCCTCTAAAATTCATGTTAATTCTTCACGCCACGACTAATAAGCCGTTTCGGCTGTTTGGAATGGAGATATATTGTTATCTCAATTAACACAATATTTCTTTTTCCCCTTAAAGATACATTGTAACGTGGGACTAAAAAAAAAACGGAAATTAACTATTCTATAAATTCGCTATTCCTTCACGTAATAACTAATTAACCCATTCGGCTCAAATTTTGATTGGAGATAGATTCATCCCCTTAATTAACACATAAGTTAATGTGATCTCTTGAATAGGTTTTGTTTGATACTTTCTTTATTATATCTTAAGCTTATTGGTTTAGCTGTCTGCTTGTTGTTAGATTATTAGCTGCGTTTCTTTTGAAGATTTTTCTATATTATAGGTAGGAGATAAATATTATTTATATTCGTTTTAAATTAGGATTTGTATGGATGTATGTTTTTTACTTCTTCACGCAAAAACTGCTGAATGGATTTCGATTAAACTTTACAATAACATAGCTTACACACCACAATAACAAGTGGGCTTTATTTATAAAGGTATAGTATAAATTATTAAAAATATAACGATAAGGGTCCATTAAGTAGGAAAAGGCTATTCTATCGTGGGCTACAATAACAGTGACACGTAAATAAATCTTAAATAGTCCTGCAAAAAAGCCCGGACAGCATATATATCTATCTCTCTTTTATGTGTAAAGTATTTCTAACGCCCATTTGGTGGTAACGAATTGATCTTTATATCAAATATATACTTAAATCTCATGTGATATTTAAATTAGATGAATTTTGTCTTTTATACTACTTTATTTTAACAAATATTTGAATAGTTATGACGGTGACTAATATTATGGTGAAGGGGCGTTATTAATTTTAAACGCCTACAGTTCCCATGAAAAGGTGCATTTTCAATGACTATAAAAAAATCGCAGGGTCAACCCTGAATAGTAGTAATAGTGCACCACAAATTTAAAAAGTGTGTGTGTACTTATGTTTGCACGCAAGAAGTTATACTTCTTTGGCCTAACAAAGCAAAAATCCTTAAATTTATTTATCCCTCGTGTTATTCTACGTTTTAAGAAAGAGCAAAAATCTTATAAAGATGGCTTTGACAATTAATTTTTAAATAACGAATTAGGCTAAAATTAATATAAAAATAAAATTAAAAAAAAGAAACCACAAAAAAAAACAACGGATGTCGCAAACATCAGAAAATTTTAGGCACCAACTCCACCCTGTTACTTTAGTGTTACAGTGATGCGCACGCATCTTTAAATTTCACACTCATCATTTTTTTCATAACGCGCTTAAAGAATAAATTCTTTTATCATATCTGATATTTAACCCTTGAAAGATAATGTGCGCTTCAGAGGCGCTCGCGAAACAAAAATATTGCTGTATTTTTCTAATTTATGTGCGTATAAGCGGCGTCAATCCAGTCATCAATCAACACTCCCGAGAGGCGACCACTTCTGTTCGGTAAGTACTACATTTATTTGCCATGGCAACACATTGCATTCGATAGACGCTACTTTAACTTTTGTGAAACTTTCAAACATTTCTCTATGATTTGTTTATTTTTTATCTTTTAGGATAGTTTCAACATCATGGCGAATAGGAGAGCGTTGAAAGAGGCTCAAATACCGTGATTATTATTGAATGAAGAATAGGACGAACGTGTACAATAAGCATATCTATTTTCTCTGCATTTTGTTATTGGACTTGTATTTTTTCTATGTAATTTCGACTTATCTACTTGCTCGATGAAAATCGTTAGAATGTTAGATTCCATGCAGATAACAAGGTCGGTGAGTGACAATAACATAACACATCATAATGCTACATCAGATAGCAATATGGGGGAGCTGAACTGTAGTAACTACCAGCCCACATAACTCTCAGTAAGGAACACAAATGGAGACCATGTTGGTGATAGGCACACACAGCGGATACACCCACAAGATGGATCGATAATCAGTCTTAATTGGGAATCCCTGTTTGTCAAGACGTTTGAGAGAGAATATTGAAAAAATCTGCGAAAAACCACTGAAGAGGTGCCTTTAGAAGCTGTTGAGGAACCTCCAGTTAAGATTCGGTACTTCCGCAGCCTATACACATCAAAAAAGAAAAGAATGTCCAAAATGACTGTACTAAATGTAAAAACATGACATGTAATAAATGTAAAAAAAATCTTTGTGTGCTGAACATAAACTTGATGTTTGCAATAACTGACATAACATTTGTTTCATTTTTGTATTTTTTTTTTGAGAATGAATATTTTATAACTGACTTGTTCGTTAAATAAAAAAAAACTAAATATGTCATATATTTAAAAAAAAATTAACAGACGACATTTTATTATAATTGATATTCGTAGGGATTTTAAGAACGCAATTTTTTTGTTATATTTAATAAATAATCACTACAATTTGTGTTTTATTTGCTTATTAATAATGTAGCAATCCACAAAGCAATGGAAAAAGAAAAACAATTATTTAATTTTGTATAAAAATTTATATAAAAAATTGAGCACCTCTAAGGCGCATTATTAACTTTTCAGTAGCAAAAATATCGTTATCTTTCTAGGGTAAAGTACGTAGATAAATTTTCTCTTTTGCACTACGTCATTTAGACAAAAATTTGAATAGTTATGATGCTGTCGATAAACAACCGAGTGCGCGATATTATGGTGTGGTCCGGTGTCTGGCAAATGGAACGGGCGCGCGGGCGGTCGTTCAAGTGACTGCGGGTGGGGGACTATTTAGTTACTTTAAACGCCGACAGATTAAGAGTTGCATCTTCAATAACTATCAAAAAATCGTCACTATCAACGTTAAAGGTAGCAGGCGTACATTTGGTCATGCCATGTGCTTCCCACGGCCTGCTCTATATGGCTTGCTCATGCGGTTCTAAATTGTAATATCTGCATTGCAAGAATGCCACAGTTTTTGTGAGTGTATATGTGGTAGTCGAATTTGTAAACTACTTTAGAGAAAACACAATCGAACCCTTAAAAAAAGAATTTAACAAAAAAACAACCGACTTAAAAAACACTATTCCAAAACAATAGATACAATATGCACTAAAAAGTATAAAAATAATTGTCTATTTTATACAATCTGATTAATTAATCTAATTCTAGTTACGATTATTGTTATTTTTGGATCGGTATCCTTCCGCCGCGACCCGCTCTCGCCTCTCGCCTCCTCACAATTCAAGCACATCTCCCCTATAACTATGTATGCAGTTACAAACCTATCATGATGACACCGACTCCAAAGATTAGAATAATCGTAACTAGAATTAGATTAATTAATTAGATTCTATAAAAATACGCAATTATTTTTATACTTTTTAGTGCATATTGTATCTATTGTTTTGGAATAGTGTTTTTGAAGTCGGTTGTTTTTTTTGATATTTTATTTTTTTATTTTCTGATATATAGTGAATTTGAAGTACACTAACTAATAATTTGTCTAAATATGTGTAGATATACAAAATTTTTCAATGCAGCAATGCACGTAAGCGCTTTGCAATTTGATTACAGACAGAAATTCTCAGACAGAAATTCTGCCACAGATCGCACCCTTACTGTAAATCGTTCAGGAGTCCCATTGATCATTATATTCGACTACGACAATTACTTTACCATAACTATTTATCTATATATAATTATCATCTGGATAGCATAAATAAGATTCGGCCGAGTATCGTTAATTTGCACCTAAGAATTGAAGAGTTATGTTACTTTGTCATGGATTCCGTTATTAAAACCTAACCAAACTCTCACCAAACTATTTTTGAAGCATATCCTTTCCAATAAAAAAACAATCCCAGAAATCGGTTGGCGCGATATTGAGTTATTCGTAAATTTATCATCCACTTTGCTTTACGTATGTATAGCAAATTTAAGACTTTTATGGTTTTCTTATGGATCCCATTGTCAAATCTTGACCAAAATACAATGGGACCACACGGGAAGTACCAGCTTTCAAATAAAAAAAGAATTATCAAAATAGGTTCACCCAGTCGAAAGTTTTGTGGTAACAAACATAAAAAAAAAGAACATACCGGCGAATTCAGAACCTCCTCCTTTTTTGAAGTCGGTTAAGAATTTATTTATATATTTAATATATATTTTCACGTACCCTCAGAAGCCACCAGCTGAGCTGTTTTCGCGCCAAACCTGGCGCTGGCCAATAGAGACGCTATATGTACTTATGTTTACATTAGTCGAGGTATCATTGTGGGGTTTATTATACGGGTTGCTATATTAACAAGCCTGGTTATTGTAAACAAAAAAGTGATTTATGATAGATTCGTGCTGTGATATCGCCGCTTTTTCACAGTTGTATGAGAAATTGTGACTTTTTTGCTAAACGCGTTAAAATAAAAATATTACAATTGAATTATTTGTATTATTTTTACTATAGTCGACACGTTATATTATGATCTTATGATTTCTTTCCAAAAAATAATTTTATTTTTCTAAAAAAATAATTTCACAAATTATTGTTCCCGTTGTATGTCGCCAGCTAAAGCTAAATAAATACTAATATATTTTATCTTCAAAAGCGTTACGTTACGGCTATTAGAACCAAGAGCAATAAAAAAATACACCCGGTTCAAAATTCTCCCTGGTGTGTTTGTCTAGGGATACAAAGATGTTAACAATTTGTTATGTTTTGAAATTGATAACCCTCACTTCTAGGATTAATACACAAATAACATTTGAAAAACAGGTCGTGGATTCGAGTCCCGCATCGTTCATAAAATTTTGTTGTTTTTCAAATTTTATTTGTGTATTTATCCTAGAAGTGAGAGTTATCACTTTAAAAACATAACAAATTGTTTAGATTTACAAGAGCGATATTTCAAGTTATTTTCCTAATATGCAAATATTGGGGTTGAGCAGGTTATCAACTGTAAAATAGATCCTGTAGATGAAGCCACAACCTGAGAGTTGAACAAAGCATACAAGATATTATTATAATTTATAACGATACGACACTCGAACGGTTAGCTCAGTTGGTTAGAGCACCGACACGGAACGCCGAAGATCCCGTATCGTTCATAAAAATTTGTTGTTTTTCAAATTTTATTTGTGTACATATTATCAGTTTTTTTACGGCTGTCTTGCCGAGTCCACGGGGACACGGTAGCATAGAATCATAGATTGCCATGTACGATTGTGCACTATATCGTATGGTAGGGAGCTTAAGTTCTCATATAATCGGTACGAACAGGTCTCTTTAGAAAGTCCCAAAGGGATTGAGGTCGCTTCTTCGTGCTAGCCAATCTAAACAGCGTATCGCGACATTATTTAAGTAAGAGTTTACGTTGTTCGCTAGGTTTGCTCGAGCATTGTCGTCTCTAAGCACAGCAACACTTCATGTAACAGCTAAGGCTGGTTGTACGTGTTTAATAAGAGCGCAAATGGCGTAAGAGTATGGCGCAAAATGTAAATTTTCAGCCCACCCTCGACGTTTGAATTATAACGTCATAGTACATACAAACCATGCGCTCTAAAAATAGGTGTCTAAAGTGTTACTTTTATATGTCTATAAAATATTATGTTAAAATAAGTTATATTAATGTCATTAATCGGTGCATTTTATCTCTAAACCGGGATCAAAGAAGATAATTTAACCACTTGCGCCAACTGTATACCGTCTGTCTCTTAATAAAATTACTTTTATTTGTAGGACAACTCACTCAGTCTTGGGGACCGCAGATCTCCACCCAATGAAGATGAAGGATCCTCAATTGATGATGGTAAGTGGAATGACGTTGAATTTTTCAAAATTTTTGCATTCTTATATCAATACTGAGGTAAGAAAATAATTAATAATATAATATGTATTACTATGAGTTATCACTGTTCAAACACTACCGTAAAACATTTCTGTTGTTATTGATTGTCTGAAACTGGAAGTAGTAGTGAATAACACAATGAAGTAACAATCAAACGGTTACCATCAATTTTCTATCTTAGGGCATCGATGAGGAGTTTGAAATGGAGGCAGCCAATGTGATGTTCACGTGTGATTGTCATATTAAAAGAATCAAATTATTATCACACGTGTAACTTCGCCTCAAAATCATTTCATTTTTATGCCAATGTAGTAAGCAGGCCAGTTCAAGTATGGGGGCCTATTTATCAGGACTTTTATTTTACAAAGATCTTCCCTTTTAAGATATATGGGAAACAAACACTTGAAAGTCAAACAATCGATCAGCAGTGTAGGTTCAACTTGTATATTTTTATATATCAGTAATGTTCTAGCTATCATAATATACAATAAGTTTCACTCCTAATATCCATTACGCTTAAATGGCAATTTCATACATAACCCCAATTATTATTATTAGGATATATATTTTCTCTGTTTTTAAATGAATATTGTATTTTGAGAGAGAAAGTTATTAGTAGATCCTAATACACTATGTACAATAAAACATTTTACCTTATATATGTGCATTTTTATTCAATTAACAACATTTTTAAGTGTACACTTAAAAACATAATTTACCAGTAGTTTAAATATTTGGATTCCTTTTCATTCAAAGATGTGGCATCATTTTCAAAACCATCTAGCTGCTCCTCAGAACCTTACTGTCAAGAACACGTCCGAGCTTGTACATGACACAGCAAAACAACGAGACCAGACAACGAACAGGTCCCAGAACATTCAGGACCAAAATAGGTTTCTGGCGTGATTCTAAAGTGATATTTTTACTATAGTATTCGGTACACTAAAACTGAGTGCACTTGTAAGAGCTAGATACAATAAGAGTGCCCTGGGAGCGTTTACCTCCTTACACAATAACAGATTTGTAGATGCGAGGTATCGAAAAGTGTGATGGCAGCAGTGCAATATCAAAAATATTAACTGAACAATTGATATAGATCAGTGCTATCATGAATGTTACTAGAAGTTACTAGTTACTCTGTTTTTCTTCAATGTTAAAAAGTCGAGCGTGCTATGTGGCATTTTTTTCCATCAAGTTAATAACGTCTGCCCCTAGTTAACATCGGTTCTTATGCAATTATTTTATAACCCGTGCTCACGAGATAAAGTCCAGGCCTCATCTGTAAATATATACATCTGTATATATATAATAATCCCCTAAAAGGGGGATATATCAAATCCGGCTAACTAAATCACGGAGAGCATAATTAACTGCCAGCTTTTGCTATGCGTAGTATACAATTAAGCGGATGTCAAAAGCAAGGGAGAAGGATTGGCAGTGTGTAGTTATTATGTAAACCCCGGTCAGCTTGAACCATTTGACCTAGCGCTAAACTGAGCTCTTCGAATAGCAGGGTAAACAGTAGTCTGTAAGTTACTTGATCATTTGGCGCTGCTTAGAGACCTTCAAGGAACTTTCTACCAGGCCTTATCAATATTGGAATAATCTTCGTTGAACGGTGTTTAAACTTTCGATAGTGTTAAAAAACCAAATAGGGTGGAGTGGTGTCGCACCAGAATAGCATACCCTCCCGTGGATGTCGTAAGAGGCGACTAAGAGATCCAAAGAACGGTGGATGGGCAGCACCATCCTTCCGAGAACCACTAACATCCACTGCGATCGCCAACCCGCATGCGAAGTGTGGCGTTTACCGCAAAAACACCCTAAAGATGAAAAGAGATACTGAAAGGCCCTGGCCACCAGACCTGTGCTGAAGATCTTCCAGAAGCTATTTAATTCCGTTATCCTTGAGGGCAAAACGCCACAAGCATGGCACAGAGGTATAGTGGCGCTATTCTTCAAAAAGAGCGATAAAACGCTTTTGAAGAACTATAGACCCATATCACTTCTGCGCCATGTATATAAGCTGTTTTTAGGGTAATCAATCGCGCGCATGTTCGACGACTTCCAGCATCCCGAATAAGCTGGTTTCCGAAAAGGCAGCCACCATACTTGGCGTTCGTGGACTATGAGAAATCCGAGGTGCCACATTGGTAACCGATATATCGAAGCGATTAAGTGTTTGTATGGTAACGCCACCATGTTAGTCCGTCTCCAGGATCAGTTCTTGAAGCCTATCCGACTGCAGCGGGTAGTCAGACAATGCGATGTTATATCGCCGAAGTTATTCACCGCTGCATTGGAAGATTTCTTTAAGCGTTTGGACTGGAACGGGCTGGGCATCAATATCAACGACAAATACATACTTACCTTCGATTTGCAGACGATATCCTATTCATGGCAGAGACCATGGAAGACTTAAGCCATATGCTTGATAGCCTCAATACAGCTTCCCAAGGATTAGGTCTCAAAATTAACATGGATAAGACGAAGATCATGTCTAATGCCCATGTCGCACCTACTCCCGTAACAGTTGGGAACTGTACTCTCAAATTTGTGGGCAAGTACGTCTACCTTGGACAAATAATCCAGTTGGGCAGGTCCAATTTCGGGAAAGAGGTCACTCGTCGAATCCAACTCCGATAGGCAGCGTTCGGAAAGCTCCGTAAAATCTTCTCGTCCAAAATACCACAGTGTCTGAAGACGAAGGTTTTTAACCAATGTGTGTTGCCAGTGATTACATACGGAACACAGACGTGGTCGCTAACTATGGGCCTTATGAGGAAACTCACTGTTGCTGAGAGGCCCGGAGTTTCTCTGCGAGATCGAATCAGAAATGAGGAGATCCGTAGGAGAACCAAAGTCATCGACATAGCCCAAATGATTGAAAAACTGAAGTGGCAGTAAGCAGGGCACATAGTTCGGCGGAAAGATGGCCGTTGGGGCATTACCCTTCCCATGGACTTACTAACCTTTCGGTTATCAAGATCTACATCCCATGTGCGCCAAGCCACTACGACTCCGACACCAATGGAGAGGCACTGCTACCCAGTGAGCTCCCCTCCCCCATAGCCCCCGTGTCGGTAAAGCTACCTCCACCACGTTTGATTGGTAACCGCCGAGGAACCTTTCGGAACCATCTACTTCAGGTCAATTGAATGCCACCGCGCCCGTTGCTCAGATAACCGAGATGAGGTGGCCGTTGGGGTAGTAAGGTCCTCGAATGGCGACCACGTACCGGAAGGCATAGTTTTGGTAGGCCCCCACAAGATGGACCGACGATCTGGTCAAGATCGCCTGAGTAGGATGGATGAGGGCAGCGAAGGACCGATCGTCGTGGAGAGTCTTTGGTGGAGGCCTTTGTCTGATGATATTGAAAAAAACAAAAAGGCTAGCGATGCCTTTGTCATTCCTCTGGTGTTGTAAAAGCTGTGGGCGTACTTACCATCGGATAGCCCGTACCCAGGTTTTTTCTGTTCTATTAAAACATTTCAAGTGTAGATGGGCACCAGTGTTGGTCTGCGAGCTTTCCATCATCGGTCGAGATATGTCGCTCCATTCCCACTCTGGTTTACTTATTTACCTTAACCTCAAAAACTATTTTTAACAACTCTTTTGAAATTCATTACACATTTGCTTTGAACATTTTCGGGGATCTCATAAAAATATATACATCGCCCCACAAAAGACTTACTAGCTTGATTTAGCCGAGTAGTAGGCATAATAAGTTTATGTTTGTTCCTGGTTTTAACATTATGGTTATTACAGTTCCTAGAAAATTCACTTGTGCCTATATTTGTAACAGCTTTCACGAACTTGAGACAAAATTATCGACCACGACAGACTTGCCAATCTCATTGTTGACATCACTACCCCGAACACGAATTTAACACTGTCATTGACATATACGTTACACAACCCAAGCACTAGCGATAAGACATCACAGTGCCTTCGACGTTGGTGTTTCCTAATGAATATTCGACCATTACTTCACTTTAGGACACAAATTGCATTTGATTCAGCTGTTGAATTAAAATAAACTTTCAGAGGACGTTTTGTGTATAAATGAATCGGAACACTCATTGGATGACGAGTTTATCGATGCAATGTCTCAGGACATGCCTACTGAAGAAGAGGCTAAAGAAGAGAAGCACGAAAAAGGTAAAGAAAAAGGACCCGTAGTAGTACAGGAAAGCATTTACCGATTGATCGTATTACTCTGTGTCGTATGCTAGTAAGCCTTGCCCTACTAATTGTAGTTTTTAATCTTAATTTAAATCACTTGAATAACCTTGGATGTCTCGTTAAACATGTAATTAATGTTAGTAATATTAAACACACCAAATGGATTCAATAAATATTTCGAATATATTTTATAAGCCTCGTATGGATGTCGACTGATGTCGTACAGTAAAAAATGGGTTGCACTCCTCCATTAACGTTGTGCATTTTGGAATATTTTGGAATGGTTAGGAAATAATTTAGGAAATGGGACTTATGAATGTTGAAAATATACATCTTAAATATTAAGACCAAGTATAAGATTTTAGGGGCTGTTTCGCAATGTCCAAGTAAAGTTGCAGACTTTAACTGGCTTCATAAAAGTTGCGAATAAAAGAGATTGCGGGAAAGTGTTTCACAATCACTTTCCTGCTTAGGCAACCTCGTACTCAATAGAATCGTTTGACGAAATGAAAATATTATAAATACTGTTTCTTATACGAAAAAACGTGACACAAGCAGCCTTTTATACAATTTTTATTTAATAATCGACAATTTTCTATTTGTATGTCTCTAAATAGCACTTCTACCACTATTTTCACAATAAAATCAATCATCACATATTTATTTTGTACTTTCAACTGCTGCAACTGTCAACGAATCAATTATCATGAGCCTTTCATAATTGTCGATAACTCAAAAACAAAAACAAACCATATACCAAACATATAGGAGACCAAACGGGGAATTTGGGATTTATTCGAACGCCTCAGAATAACATAAGAGGGGCAAACTTGCGCATCGAGAAGTACTTCCACCATACGTGAGCCTTATATAGGGTCGAATGTCTAGGGCAACCGATCAGATTAGTAAAATAAATCGGTCGTTAGAAAATTCGAGAGAGTCACATTGAGGTAAGATTATTGCTTTTTCAATCGGTCATAAGTTTTGGTAACGTCCAAATTGTCAGTATTTTGACTAGGAGCTACTTTTTTTTCCTATTTTTACCCCTTCCCACCATGCAAGCCGCCAGATTAACATTTTTCCGTTATGAGACTTTCCGCATACACTTTTAATATCAGAAGCACTTGAATATTTCTTTGTGACTATTTTTTTACATTGTTGTATACGCTCGGCTCACCAGTGACAGGGTACATCATATAAACTTTTTTCTTTTTAGCATCTAATCTTTAAAATACCCAAGACGCTCGAGTAAATCTCTATTTAGATCTTGGGCTCCCCTACAATTATATTAACAGACATTAGTTTATTAAATGCTTGTCAATCTGTCAAGCTATCCAGTACCCGGCGGATAACTACTACATCCATCCTATAATTTAAAAAGCGCTTATCTGCTAGATAACACTATTTATACATTAAGAAACGCAAATGATGTCTTTATTCGATATATTAGTAGCAAATAGTTTATTCGTAACTTTACTTGGACATTGTGAAACAGCCCCTAAATGTTAGGGGGTTTAAGTATGAAATTGCCGCTTCGTAATGAAAATATTAATTATTTTTTGTCAGGTTTAATAAATTTATTTAATCGAAATATTTACCCTTATTAAAAACTTACTTACTGCCATTCACTAAAAAAAAGTAAATTTTGCCTTAGCGGTAGAACTCTGGGAAACAGGACTGTGTGAAGAAATTCTGCATTATTTTTTGAAAAGAACATGTTTACCGCGGTTATTTTGGTATTCAAGAGTGCCATGTCTAACGGAGGATATTGAAGGGCTTCTAAATATAGGTCAGTCTTCGCAGGTCATTTAAATCATAGAGAAAATAATCAAGCCGAATTTTTCTCCGATTTGAGGCAAATAATTTGATAAAGATAGATAATAAAATCATGTTGATTATTACTTAGTAGTTTGATATACTTCAAAGACGCTCGGTCTGTCGTATCCTCTCCAAACTCAAAATTCATGTAGCGAGCTGTTTTTACTGCGTTAGTTTCTCGCCGCAACTAGAATCATTAAAATTTTCTATATATCTTAACTTTTATAGGCAATCATCATCATTTCAGCCGGAAGACGTCCACTGCTGGACAAAGGCCTCCCCCAAGGATTGCCATGAGGATTGGTCATGTGCTGCCCTCATCCAAACTATTCCGGCGATCTTGACCAGATCGTCGGTATATCTTGTGGGGGACCTACCAACACTTAACACACGTCTTCTGCGACGTAGTCGCCATTCGAGAACTTTACTGACCTACAGCCATCTGCCCGTCGAGCGATGTGCCCTGCCTACTGCCGCTTCAGTTTCGCAATCATCTGCGCTATGTCGGTAACTTTCGTTCTCCTACGCATCTCCTCATTTCTGATTCGATCTCTCAGGAAAACTCTGAGCATAGCCCTCTCCATTACCCGCTGAGTGACAATAAGCTACCTCACAAGGCATTTATAATCAAATGAAAGGACAATTGAAAGTCATACAGTCTACATTTTTTAAATCTTGAATTTTCAGCTGTTTTGTAAAAAAAAAGGTTGTACTTTGTAATCTCGAACCACTGACATTTTATTTTAAAAAGTAGCATTTTTCAAAGTATGCCAAAAAGGCAATTTAATACTTAAACCCCTTCCGAGTCAGTAAAGAATCTTCTGGAGCGATGTACGCTATTACTTGTCACTTTTATTTAACATTACTTACTTATGATTTATATTGTTTTACTAACGTAAGAGTTTTTTTTTTCTTTGAAAACTAGGCAATTACTTTTTACATCATTAATTAAGGTATGTTTTATATATCTGTTTAGATAAAAAAAAAACGATTATCCCAGAAAATACTTCAAAGCCTCTTTCAAGTTTGGATGAGATGGCCGCAGAACTAACAGCTGAAGGGCAAGGATCAGCTGCTGATAAGAATGATGACAGCTGCGGAGAAGCACCATTCGATTACATAGCAAATGGTAAGCATATAAATATTATTCTTGTAAGTAACCGTAAGTTTCTTCTGCCAAATTGTTATATCTTTGTTAAACTGCATATTACAGTTCTTTTATATATAAGTATGAATAAGTAACGAACGTAATTTTATGTATGTCTGTTCTCGATCAATAGATTTTAGTAATGAATTTAACTTTATCGCAGTATAGGGATAAAAAAGGAATTACATAAAATGAACAATAATATTTGCCTCTTACAGTGAGTCGACCTCCGACTCCAAACCAGGATGAAGATTCACTCAGTCACATCCTGAACGTGGAGGAAACTGTTAACAACATTTTATCCGTACAAGAGTCCGTCAATAGTATTATGAGTATGCAAGCGTCAGGACCGGTGTACGGCATTGTGGCAACAGTCCAAAGCAATCAGTTGAGAGTGGAAGGCACCGTCAGCATTACAGTGGACTCTGAAGATCCGCCTGCCCAAAACGGTTAGTATCCATCTTTATTCTATCATATGAGAATTTTCATATCCTTGCACATATTTAAAATGTATACAGGTATATTTAAACAAAAAGTCATTTAATGTCGCATGGATAGGTGAAGCCTACACCATATATGCCTATAAATGACACAAAATCTTTTGGTTTTATACCTATTTGTAGCAGGCAAATCGCATAATTTCGAGTTTTTGTATTTGTAGGGTGACCATCATAAAAAACAGGTTGGAAAAAGCAGATCTTATTTCAGTAATCAGGTAGTGCGAACTCTTAACATAAGAGTATAATAGACATCATTAAGCACTTTCAATGAAATACAAAGTAAAAGCAACATTAAAAAATAGTATAAAAATAAAAAAAATTGAAGTATGATATCTACATCATACCTAGGAAAAGATAAAAATGTAATACTTCAAAGAACACTTTAAAATGAGCAGACATAAAATCAGTTCTTTAGTCTTATATATTTATTATACCTTCAAAGCATAATTACATTTAAAAAGAAAACATTTTTTAAACTATTTGTTAAACATTTGAGATGTTATTATGATCAGTTGAAAAAATAATGGGAAGTTATTTTATTTAGCATCTTAGAATAAGATTTATTACAATTACCACTTATTTTACAATTACTTTGTTCCATGAGCAATTTCATTATTTTATATCACTCATTTTTGTTTTATTTTTCTACGAAGTTTGACCTGCCAAACTTGTTAATAAACATGCATTTTTTCATTTTTAATACACCAAAACTACTAAATACAACTGCTGCTTTAAACCATAGCCTTTAAAAACAATGGTAGATACAAATAATAAGAAAAATAAGGTCTTTGAAATTTAAATTTTCATCACACCTAGAAGAAATAATTTTCAAAATTATTTATTTCCATTTGTCAAAGTTCAGTGACATTTCGACGCACAAAGAACATTAATTCATCTTTTTAGAAAAACAAAGACAAAAAAATATGTGTTTGTGTGCAAGTCACACACGGTTTAAGTGAAACTTCTGAAACGTTCCTGATTAAAAATACTCGTTGAAAAGTATTGAACAAAGAAAACTGTATATAGCTTAATAATTTGTGATACTCAAACTTAATATTAACAGTTAAGAAGTCGATGCAACTCATGAATTTTAAATAGTGGCATAGAGATCACAGTCAGCTATATATATCCCCAAAGATTATTTTGCGCGCTGGCCATGTTGGATTTAAAAAACGATCCCAAATTCGTTCTCTGTACCCTCGAGAACCTCGGATAGGATATCCATATTGTTGAAATCATAATTTGGCATGGCGGCCAAAAATATATTTGAAAATATATATTTATAAATAATAGCTGGCAACGGCGCCTCTATCGTCTCACTTTTTCGTTACATCGAGTTTCAAATCACAATGATTCTAAAGAAGTTGCACTTCAAAGACATAGATTATTTTGTCAGACTCTATGGATATAATATAATTCTAGTAGGCTTCATAAGATACATAATAGCTTTAAGGGTAAATGTATACACTTCTACAATAAAGTCCCAGCCACTGTTCAGGCATTGTCTATAAATAAATTTAAATGTTTTATAAAAAAATGGCTCTGTCGTAAATCCTATTACTCCACTGCTGAATATCTAAATGATCGGACCGCCTGGGACTAGATTGTGATTATTTTATAGCAACTGTACAATATTGTATTTTTTATTGAAAAGAGCGCAAAAAAAAAGAATGCTGGGAGAGTTTCTTGCGCCGCTTCTTCTCTCTCAGAGCGTCATTTGTTTCCGAAGCGGTAGTAGTATCTAGTAGTATAAGAAATGACATCAAAAAGAATTCTAAAGGAATCAATTTTGAGAAAATAAATGCCTTTATGCCTTTATGCCTTTATATTTTTAAAGTATTTCATAAAATTCTTCTAAAGGCATTACCCGGACTGTTGGTCTCTCAGGGTTATCCTTTTTTAGAATAAGATAGTCCACATCGCTAATACTCATTACGCCATACTTTTAGTCAATAATATTCGGCAAGAGTCCTATGAGTACCAGATTTCAGTGACACTGTAGCGTTTTTGACGTGCCGAATAACGTAAAATACTTTGTCACCATGTCCACAGCTTTTTTACAGCTCCCGTTTCTGAATCATAAAATTTTCTTAATTCAAGATTCCAAGAGTTCTCTGCACACCTAGAATTTGCACTGTTTTAAATTTTTTTTTGTGTCAGATACTCGGACCCCTACTTTTTCTTGTTTAGGTCAGCAGCGACGCGCGTGATAAGAAGTAAAACTAAATACTTCAATTTGTTCCGACAGTTTGTACACAGCCTTTTTAATTGTCCATAAAATATTGAGGCATATTAAATAATGACAAGGCAATTTGCCAAAAGCACATATTTTAACAATGAGCGCTTGTAAACGGAGGACGCCGTATGTGAAATGCGAAATAATACAATGTGCCTGCGACACCTACCTTTAAAAGTTTACAGCATTCCCTAATTTACTGTAACGGAAACTTACAAAATAATTTATAAATAGGTCTGATGGAGGTCAATCATAAGTAGATGGTTTAATTAATTTTTTATTTGTGCCTCAGAGAGCTATGCAGATATTACGGATTTCTATTTCCTATTGCCCTTACATTCTCTAGTTATACCATATAATATTTAAAGTTTCGTTCCAGCTCTCTGATTTGTTGTTCTCTCAACCTGTGCCATTCAGCATATCCCCATTATGGATATTTAATTTACACCTACTTCACATTTCCCAACATTCCATATTTGCTCTTTAAATTTATTTATGACTAAACCATCAACATCTTATTTTATAACTACATTTGTCTCTACGTCTTCCTCAATCTTTGTTTGCTCAAAATACATTCCTATCAGCTATTTTATTATATTTCTACAGTAATATTGACACTCGTTTGTTGATACAATACAAAGATAGAATCACACAGCGAGCTGATTTATTAGTATTTCTTGACAACCCATTTGTTTCAGATGATAGCAGAACTTCGGATGAAATTATTCAGGACGCTGTAAGGGATATAGAGTCGATCATTGGCCCTGTAGGTTTCGTCAGAGAGGACGTTGAAAGAGTTGAGAACAGAGGTGACCCAAAACCAAAGCTTCCTGAAGACGAATAGATATTTTACAACGTGTTGTAAATGTTCTGGCTGTATATTTTACCCTATATGCTCCTGATACCTGTTTAAAATCGTTTTATTATTCCTTTCATATCTAATCAAAATGTTGTCAGTGCAATTAAAATCTCCTAACAGAAAATCGATTCAATAATTAATATTTTCACTGTACTACCTGTTTAGTAAAATTAAAATTATAAGAATTTTCTAAACATTTCTATTTTGATGTTATTTGGTACTTTTAGACTCAATATTAATTATAACTATTCGTTTATTGTGTATGCGTTTATTTTAACATAAAATATACAATTAATTCGATGTTTAGAGTTATATAGGTTTTACTTTACGGGACTAGGCTACGACCAAGAATATGACGTGCATTCTTTAACATCTAGTGAAGTTTAGTTTGTATGTCTTGAAGCATCGAGACATATTGCGAAATATTTATAATATTAATAACCAATTGCAGTGTTTTTCCGGAGACACCACATGTCTTTTTGCCGATTACAGAGTTGAATTGGACATGGTGTCCGAGTAGATCATATTGTATGCACTTAAATAACTCAAAAGAAACAACTACATAACATAAGGTATGACGTGGAACAGGCTGGAAAAGAAAATTTCAAATTTCTGTCTTGTATGTTAATATGTTCATTTTCTTTCAAGCTAATTAGCTCGTGGTTATTCAATTTTGGCATAGAACACGGTATCATACTGAAATATTTCTGAAGTCGGCAATTGGGCAGTTATATTTGTGAAGTGGAATACACGTGATAGGTTATTGATATGAAGATTATAATATTATTATATTATACGAATTATTTCACAATGTGTCTTGGCTGAGTTCTGATAAGTTCGTGAAGAAGTCTGTATTGTTTAATTTAGTAGTTATTGTAATATGTGTTAATTCGTAAAAATAAAATTTAATTTTAGCTTTTATGTTACTTTAGATGATTTTGTACACGTCGAGGAAGAAGCTTTTGACTGTTTAACATTGCATTAAGTGTACTGTATTATTTTATAAATTCCTAGATTAATTAAAATTTATAATAATACTGAAACTTTACTCTCGTATCGTATCTGAGAAACACTACAATTGTAAATTGCGTAAAGGCTATAATTATTTGACATCATATTTTAGCTCATTTTCAATTTCAATGCATTGATTATGACGTTGAAAAAGCCTGCACCTATTTTCAATAAAGAATAAGATCCTTAAGGTGCTTGTAAGTTCTATGCAACACCTTAGCAACTTCTGCTGGCAGCCACTTCTGCCGCTGTGCACAACGAAAGCTTGGCCCATATGGCGAAGGAAAAGGCCAATATTCATTTCCACCAATCTTTTCCTTTTCATCTCAATCACGACTCTTGTCTAACATTGACAGACTCCGCCTACGATCAGACGGTGTGCATGCTCAATGCACGATCTACAGCTAATTAGTGGTGCTTTCTGAGCTTAGAGAGATCGATAAAAATTCACATAACGCCATTATTCACAAAATTATTCAAGCATAGAGGTAGGCAACGTACATCTTGACCAGCATTACCGAAGCCCATGGACGGCTTTCCATTAGATGAGCCACTACTCTGATATAAAAAATACGTAATATATAAAAATATGTAAAAAACAAGTGGTAAAAGCAAAAATAAGCGTGAATAATTGCCGTCTGTGACAGAAGTTGACCTCTACCATTCGTGTTTAAATTCGACTCTGGAAAAAACAAAGTTTTTCTTCAACGCTTATTATTCGAGACAAGACATGTCTTCTACCGTGTTTAAAAGATGCGTTTCTGCTATGATAATTCACGTCCGATTAGGCCGAAAATAGTGACAAATCAGCAAACTACGGTCTAGCTATTGATTTCCTCTTTAAATTCATCGAGTCAAGAGTTTATTATAAAACAATGGCTCTTTGCTTGGCACAACACCAGTTAAGCCGTCGATAGTATAATCTCTCTAATGCCATGGCCAATCTTCTGGTACACATTTGTAGCCATCCAAAGCAGCGGCCGGCAATTTGGCCTGGATATAGCGAATGCCTTTTAATGTAATATAATACAAGGAGTAAAACTCGAATGAATCTCATATACCATCCGTTACAACGCTCACCGCGCGTATCTCCTTTGTCCAACCAAAATGTGGTACGATTTTTCTTGCCTACGCACACTTTCCAGGCCCATATCACTTGAATACCTTAGAAAGCTAAATACAAGTCGCATTTACATACGATGGACTTAGTATTATTGTTAAATACACAAAAGAATTGCTTTATAAGACTTTCGTAAAAGAATAATTTGGAATAGTTCTCTTGATCGTTATTATTTGTTCTCACAATGGCACACTCTGTCAGACGTCAGGTAACTAGTGCAGTTTATGATATCGATGGTTGCCCTTCTGGCACAATACAATACAAAACCTTGAAGGGTGTATTTCCACTTTAAACACCAGCAAACTTCGTTTGATATCTCTGAAATCCCAAGGGTGTATAGGAGTTAATGGTCGCCAAAGTGGCCAAGTCATGTCATATTAGGGAGGGTGTGGAGGTTTGTTATTTGTAAATGAATAGGAATCACTTGTGCTATATTAGAACGTTTTCAATACAGCCGTATTAATTCGTTCATTGCTTTGGTTATACGCGCAGCAATTGCATCGACAAAGATCTCCAGACGAGGAGTACAATATTAGGATTTGTGGCGAATTCTCTTCTCATGTAAGGTAAAAGATTAATTTTCTCCACGCTTGACAATTCTTTTGGTTTAATACACATCATACACGAGTAAGAATAAATGAACACAAAATCATATTTTCCTTTTTTTTTATTCTTTGATAAATGTGCAACTGTTCATAGGTTTAACCTTCACCTTAAGATGAGGCTTAAATATTATTTTTTATTAGGTAAGTACTTAATTGTAATAACATATGGTCCTATTTAAATCATTTTAAACCTATGTAATAAAGACTGAGCTTTGGTGTACAGGATATGAGGGTCAAGAACTATGATAGGGAAAGTATTCTATTTAAGTAGGTGCTTATAGTTTGTTGGATTTATTAATCGGTAGTCTAGGATTTATCCCTTTGTATATCTGCATTTATATGCGTTGAGTTATATTTCTTTACGATGATAAAAAGTTAATTTTTGCTTTCAAGCATATCAATATTGTATACTTTGTGAATAAAATAAATATATAAGATACAACTGATTAAGTTTAATAAGAAAATACATACAAAAAACTTTTCATTCAAAACGGTTTGGATGTCATCTGGAAAGGGCTTCATGTATGACCCTTGGATGTTTAGATCTTTTGCGACAGGTTCTCAATGTCTTCTTAATCCTTTTGTCTTATTTTATATTTTACAAACTTAATTTCTTCTTTAGTATATCGGCCTGAAATTGACCCGTACACTATATTATAATATATTTAATCATTTGTATCTTTATTGTATATATTTGTGTTATTCTGAAGTTAACTACAATATTATTATTATTACAAACAGTGTTACTAACTATAGAAACATATTTTTAATGTAAATAACACTTCACACTATACGAAAGAGTGATTTTTCGAGTAACTTCTTATAATTGGAAATCGTGACAGTGTGCTTGCGCATTATGAAAAAATCCCACATATTTTTCCGAAAAATGGTAAAGTAATTTTAAAAATAATGTAATTAATTATTTCTTTTATTGTTTAATTACTTAGCTTAATTAAGATTTTGTTATACTTGTTGTATGTAATTAAAACACAAATTTTTTTTCTAACTATCCGTTAAACAATTCTCAATTGATTATTGCAGACTTTCAAATTTTTCATAGTTTTTTTTCACCGATTTTAGCCTTTAACTCACTTTTAGATTTGTAACAATGTATCGATAAGCGAAATTAGCATGTAGTGTTTACCTTTTAATGATTTTGCATACCCTGCACATGTAATTTAAATTGTTAATTGTTTAAGAAATATTTTTATGTAAAATCGCTGGTAGACCAATAAATAAATAGCTTGAAACTGATAAATTGAAACTGATTCCAAGCAAGTTGGTATGCACAATTATTAATAAATAAGTTTAAAAATGGATTCATTTTTCTTCACATTTTTAGACGCGCAATCAAGTTTAACCATGTAAAAATAATAAACATCTATTAATACCTGAACATAAAAGTCAATTGAAAAAACAAAGCAAAAGCAGTAGTCAATAATGAGATGTTGTGTTAAGACTTGTAATAGTTTGAATAGATTTAGATAATGCATCAAAATTAATTATCTCTAATGTTTGTTTGCCCTAGAATTGTTCTTTAGTGAATTTTAACTACCATCCGCACGTCGTCTGTCGTTCCACCATATTACAAACAAATATGGCCCTACTCTTATTTGTCGCCACATTTATCTTGCTATTTCTAATGCCTTTGATCTAGGACAAAATTAATTGAAGCTTGTATGCGACGCCAATTTACCAACGTGTGTCATTTATAAAAAGGTAAGATCAAGACATGACAGCAGCTTACAGATTACAGTGAAATAAAGATTTGGAATTAAGGTTATTTTGAAGATTAAAGCTATTTGGAAGATGCAGAAGATTAAGAAGATAGAGAAGATACATCATGGGATTGTTCAGGGGTGAGATTAGTACTTTTCTTGTGACCAAACGTAAGCTTCTTATAACGTGGTCCTGAGAAAGGTACTAACTCACCTTCTGATCTTCATCGGTTTGGATGTCATCTGGAAAGGGCTTCACGTATGACCCTAGGAAGTTTAGACCTTTGCGACAGGTTCTCGATGTCTTCTTAATTCTTTTGTTTTATTTTTTATTTTACAAACTTAATTTCTTCCATGTTATTTCGGCCTGAAATTGACCCCTACATTATATTATTATAAATTTAATTGTTTCTATCTTGATTGTATATATTGGTTTCATGGTTTTCCTTCAATTGTTCGACAAGAGGAAATAGATTATACGCTTTACACTTTTAATGAATTTGCTAATTTCAAAAGTCCTTCAAGTATTGCTGAGAGTCAGAGAACACTTATGTATTTATAAAGGGATAAATCCTAGTTTTATACGATTATCTTAAGTTTTTTAAAACATTTTGGAGTATAAGCCTTGAATCAAGTCATTAATTTAAAAAAGGGACCTATATTTTATAAGTAGGCGTGTATAATATCATCATGATGATGTAAAGGCATTAAACGCTGCCTTTTACAATTGTAACTTGTGATTAATTAGCGTAAAATGTAAATAACTCCCATTAAATGGCCCATACCGAATTGTATAATGTGTATTGCCTAGATTGCTGCACATAGAACGTTAGGGTGACATAGTACGTTGTGCCTCCCACGGGTACTAGATCACGGGATCTACAGAGTCAAAAATTTTTTTTATATGAAAAGTTAAAATGGGGATTTATAAAAATATAATGATTGTAAGATTATGAATGCTGCGAATTGCGTTATGTTTTTAGATTTATGCGTGTTTGCGTTGACTTCCACCTTTTTAGAGAAACAGTGTTATTTGACTGTAGTGACGAAGAAGCGGTACAATTTATTAAGAAGTAATAAATTAAATTTGTATTTTTTTTTATTGTTCTTACTTTTACGAATTTCGGGAACTATTAAGATTTTCAAGAGAAAATTGACCCTTCACTGTGATGTTTCATTAATATTTCGTCATTCCTCGCTATTCCATTTCGCTTTCTTTGTCTCCAACAAATTATGGATTTGTATATTTTACAAAAAAATAAATATTCTATTGAGCTCTTGTACTATGTGGTGGAATTGAAATTGAATTGTTTTTCGTCATTTGCACATGTCAATTTATACCTAGGGAGTAGGAATGCTTCAGAAGTTCTTTATTTCTTTTGTGAAGTACACACGCATGCGGATTCATAATTTTGCTTACGAATGTTGTTGTACGTAGGTATTCACGGGCTATTTAACGGAATTCGATCCAGGTGCGACCAATACCGTTGGAGTAAAAGATCTGACGATTCAGTTCTGTTAAGCTTTTTAAACAATTAATTAATCATCCTCAATAAACAATAACCAAATGGTAGGAATACATTTAAATCTTGAAGATATATTTAACACATTATTATGTGATTCTAACTACACCAACTTTAAACCACCTTTATCACGTCACCATTACTCATAAAAGCCTGCCAATTTGAGAACGACTAAAATGCGTATGTGTGTTAATATTCTTGCGCCGAAACCTTAACTATTTCTGATGATAAACCTAATGTTGAATAAAAGAACAGTAAGTGAGATAATAAATAAATAATTTATAAAATTTCAAGTACTGGAGATTTTATTTAATCTTTAATTCTCTGGGCGTCTCTTGACCGGGGTCGAATGGCGGTTTTCGACTAATTGGGTTATTTTGTATATTACGTTACATTATGTATTAAAGATGTCATGTTGTTAAACCATCTCAAGTATCAACTCGTCCTCAATTATTCCTATTTTTCGTCTCATTCGCTTCAGAAGCGATTAGTTGTTCAAGTATTTTACGTAGAGTTGCCAAACAAAAAATAACAATACAAGATTATAAATTAAGTACTTCTTAAACTATATTATCTCCTATTTTTGTAATGGCTATTTTTCTTACGTATATTCTTTGCTATGTAACTTTACTCATAAATCGATTATTTTATCTATATGTTGATATAAACTATTTAATGTTTAGTAATTAGAATAAGAGTAAAACTATTTTTAAGATTTGATTAAATCTTAGTTTTCTATGACAGATGTTTAAGTAAAAAATCAAAGAAATGACCACTTTTATAACAGTTTGGCTATGGAATATTGTATGGGAAAAGACGTCAATCATATGCTGCTTTCTAAAAGCTGAGCAAAAGAAATTATTAGATATTTGGAATGAATTTGTTTAAAATTTTAGATATTAACACCTATTTTAGTCATAGATTTATTTTACTGAAATTATTTACGATTAAATCGATGTTAGATGTAATTTAGTAATAACTCTTAATGGAATGTCAATGTTTCTGTGTTCTGTAACTTAACTAACTTATAGCTGTAAGAAATTAATTGATCGGCATCTATTAAAATAGATTTAAGTTGTAACTTGTGTACAAAGCACAAAAAACGCACTTACACCGTTATATATTGTCACTCGGTACGAGAATGTTAAGACTTAAATTTTATTTATCTAAATTTAAAGTTTTCGGCCCTGCAGTTTGCCAGTTGATATGACCCTTAAGGATCAACAAAAGGGTAGGCGAGACATTATTAATCTCCACTTGACACGGAATCCAGGCTTCTCCCATTTGTTATAAACCTTTAATACAAGGTTAATCACAATGATTGATATTGGTAAGCTTTACGCTTTTTGACTCACCTCCGACCTACTTACAGTCGACACTCTTACATGATCGACCCAACATTTTCTTCTATAGCTTCTACTCCACAACACTCTATCTGCTTTAGAGTGTACTTTTGTAAGATGTGGTATTAATATGGAAACATCATGGGAGAAGCTTAGTGTCAAAGTCTGGCTGTGACCTACTCAAACAATTAATCTATTGTGGGAGGGATCTATATAAAGCCATTTTTAATTTCGAAGGCACAAATTATTCTGATACATTTTCCATTCCGGAATCAAGGTTTTTAGCGTTTACTGTTATCGTATCCAGTTGCCAAAAATAGCTATTTTTCCCTATAATTAATTTTAAAATATTTGCAATGTTGTTAGATCCTAAATGTATAATGAATAATATTATAATAAGAATAATAATGTCATAGGACCTCTGCAATTTTAATAAATTCAGTATTGTTCATAACACTGTCGTGCATTCATAACACAATATTACGGACTAGTTTTCAAAGGTAAAATACCGATTTATATTTCCAATTTGAAGCTAAAATGAAGCAGCTAAGAAGCTATAAGAAGATTCGTATAAATGAAAATTGCAGAGGGGCCTATTCGTGTTACCGTTAACGTAACATCACTAACATAATTATAACCAGATAGTTCTCGTAGTTAAGTGTAACGATTATATGTAAACAATTACTAGTTATACTGTCCTATACACTTATCTGTAATCTATATGTTGCATGATGTTTTGAAAGTATTTACAGAACAATAAAGGGATCTGTATAAATGTTCTGTTATTTCGTTACTTCATCAAAAACTGGTGTCATTTGAAAAAGAGAGCAAAGAACCATAATAATATGTGATATTTGGTGCTCCGTTTCTTCTATCTTAGAGCGCAATTTGTTTCCGCTGGCAGTGATTTAATTTACAATAATGTAAAAATTAATTAATTACGTAATTTGTTGATTAAAATATGAGCCAGCGGAGTCAATGTCCCTTCTATGATAGAAGAAGATCGTGGAAAAGGGTCATACAAACCTCAGATATACACAACCAATCAACCAACGAAATACCCATGATTATATACCCTTTATTACCAAACCAAATATAACAATATTGGGTCTTGAAATTTCGCGTGGTTGCCAACACTGCGGTTATGTGGAAGGCCTAATAGTCTTCGATGAAACTAAGGAAATCGATATGGAGAGTTCTTCACGGGTTGAGACTACTACAAATGAGGTATGACATCCTGGCCAATACAGAAAAAGAGAATCTTCTGTGCGCTCTTTTTGCCTTCAACTCGACTCTTGACGGCAACGGAAAAACACCGCTGACCATCCCGCGGTGTCTGCCTGAAATATAGTTCAGACAGAAAACTGTTCGGTGAGCTCTGTTTTTGTTGGATGTCAGGAAATCTAGCGGGCTGGATGGTATTTCTCCAATCATGCTTAGAACGTGTGCCCCTGAGTTGACGTCGGTGCTAACGCGTTTAATGTGGCACTCTTACGCAAAAGGCGTAGTGCTTGACTCATGGAAGTCAACCGTTGTCCATCCGATCCAAAAAAAAAATGGAGACAATTCGGATTCGGCAAACAACAGGCCTATTTCTATTACCTCCCTGCTCTCCAAAATCATGGAGAGTATAATTAACCACCAGCTCCTGGTAGACACCAGTTGATCAACGACCGACAGTACGGCTTTCGCCATGGTCGGTCGGCAGGCGATTTTCTGGTATACCTAACACATGGATGGGCGGCGACTTTCGAAAGCAAGAGGGAAAGCCTGGCAGTTAGCCTGGATATAGCGAAGGCCTTTGATCGTGTATGGCACGCTCCTCTCAAAACTTCCATCATTTGGGCTTCCCGAGAGCTTATGCACGTTGTCGTTGTCGACGGTTATTGCTCCAACCCGAAGCCCGTGAACGCTGGAGTGATCCAAGGCTGTGTGCTATCTCCCAGGCTGTTTCTTTTGCATATCAATGATATGCTGAACATCTCCAACATACATTGCTATGCAGACGACAGCACTGGTAATCCGTATACACGGGCCATGCAAGTCTTTCTCGGAAATTCGTCGACCAGTGCCGGGAGAAACTTGTGTCGTCTATCGAGTCCTCTCTTGAGAAGGTCGCGGAATGGGGTAAATAGAACCTATTCTAATGAAACCCCCAGAGACTCGAGTTTAGGCGTTTACCACTGAATAAACCCCATTTGTCGTATCACCGCTCTTCGACAACATTTCCTTAATATTACTGGAATATTATTCAGTTATATATTTAAAGCAATAAATAAGGTTTAAGGAATAAAAAGCCGAATTAATTCTATCATTGGTTGATAATCAAATTTAAATTTTACCATACAATTTCATATAAATGATGAAATGAATGTCTTTGAATTTATAATTTCAATGTAAAATTATAAATTGAAAGACATTTGTGCAGGCACTTGCTAATAGAAATAATCTATATATTCGTTGAAAATTTTACCACTATTAGCGATGTTTGTTGGGTTCATAGGTTGAATAGTGACATGACCTGACCCATACGGCAAAAGACTAGAGTCTTTTTTCTCTTAACGACGATAGGAATAAAACGGCTGACCATCCCGCGATGTCAGATTTTATGCCGGATAGAAATAAAACGGATCTGTTTTCAAGTCTGTTATCCTCGGACGTAAAGAAGTCGAGCCGGATGTTATTTCTCCCATCGTCTTCAGAACGTATGCCCCTATGTTGATATCGGTGTTAACACGTATATTCTGCTACTTATACTCCAAAGACATAGTCCCAACTCATGGAAGTTAGCCCTTATCTAACTGATCCCAAAGAAAGGAGACAGTTTAGAGCCGGATTATTACAAGTCTATGATATTACCTTCCTGCTCTCCAAAAACATGTAAAACATAATCAACTACCAGTTTTTTGTACACCTGGATGATCACCAGTTGATCAACGACCGGCAGTATTGCTGTCAGTTGAGAGAACACACATAGAAGGAAGAAGGCCAGGCAGTTAGTCTGGAGATAACGAAGGCCTTCGATCGTGTATGGCACAAAGCACTCCTTTCGTAACTTCCATCATTTGGGGTTTCCGAGAGTTGATGCAGATGGACCACCAGCTTCCTCACTGAGCACAGCAGGTCGTTATCGGTGATCATTGCTTGAACCAGCAGTTCCCCGAGCCAAAGCTGTTTCTTCTGCATATTAATGATATGTTGTACGCATGCATTGCTATGGAGCCGGCATATAAAGAAGCCATTCACGATATGTATATAATATAATGGAATTGATATGAAACGCGCTCTATCTTTACATAAATTCCCCGCAATTAATCCTAGTGTATTAATCCTAGAAGTGAGAGTTATCACTTTAAAAACATAACAAATTGTTTAGATTTACAAGAGCGACATCTCAAGTCAATTTCCTAAAATGCAAATATTGGGGTTGAGCAGGTTGTCAACTGTAAAGAAGATTCTGTAGATGAAGCCAAAACCTGAGAGTTGAACAAAGCATACAAGATTTTATGACGATACGTCACTCGAGCGGTTAGCTCAGTTGGCAGAGCACTGGTACGGAACGCCAGAGGTCATGGGTTGAAAGACCCGCATCGTTCATAAAATTTTGTTTTAAATTTTTTTTTGTGCATAAATTCCCTGTTTGTTTTTGTTTTTTTTTTTTTAACATTGTTTTGTATTCCCCGAAATTGGGCCCAGCTTTATAATTACTATTTATTCACGTCACTTGTTCTATATAAGCATATGCTTAAATGTGAAGAGTTAATTGTCCGTAATCACTGTCGTATTAGGTAACTTCAGTGTGTAAAATATTTAAAATAAATATCACTTTCGAATATAATCACAAAGTAAAGAATGACTTATGACTAGAACATTAAGAATTTGAATAATAACTGGAATAATAGTGGATCTGAAACAAACGTGGCTGCTTTTTCGATAAGGCAACCCACAATACGGGTGAACAAAGTATTATGTTCTGTAAGTATTTCATTAGTTTGGATTCTAATTTTGTTTTTAAGAACAATAAGGGACGAGACGAGCAGGACGTTCAGCTTATGGTAATTGATACGCCCTGCACATTACGATGCAGTGCCGCTCAGGATTCTTGTAAAACCCAAATATTCTGAGCGGAACCACGCGTCACCTTGAGACGTAAGATGTTAAGTCTCATTTGCCCAGTAATTTCACCAGCTATGGCGCCCTTCAGACCGAAACACAGTAATGTTTACATATTACTGCTTCACGGCAGAAATAGGCGCCGTTGTGGTACCCATAATCTAGTAATATGACTTACGTTTGCCTTAGCTTATGGCTGGTACTAAATTCGGCACTCCTTTCATACTATTACGCTAGACTAAACAACAAAGTAACCATAAAAGACAATCAATTAATAACACCCATGAAAGATTTGTCATATATTTTATTAATTAAGATGATGAAAATTAATCGAATCGAAAAAGTAACGATTCGACGATAGGTATTAATACAACAAATAAGCTACATTGAAATAATATTGATAACATTATTCTTAACAATTAATATCCTACAAAATAATATAATACATACTATTATATCAAAACAATCCGAACATATGTTATTATACGAGTAAGTTTTTGATTCGATATACAATTATTATCTCGTCTGCGTTTTTATCTTGTTCAACTGCCGTTTACCAGGTGATAATTAATTTGTAAATGCGGCCCGATAAATAATAAGTATTGAGATAATAATTTAAGTTTAATCACTAAATAAATTATAAGATTTATGAATTGCTTACTAATAATTATGAAGATATAATTTTTTGTTCGGCAAAAATTTATAATATATGCTTCGCTACAAACTTCAAATCAAAAAAGCCTTGGAAAGCTAGCAGTACAAAGTTTAAACTGTAGATACTGGGTGTTGATAGTTCCTTTATCAGTGTCATATATTTTCTACAATTTAAACATTAAATATTATTAAACAGTCGATATCTATCATCTCCACTAATATTCTTACTTTATTTAAAAACATGAATTTAAAATTATGTTTAAATATATTTCTTAAATTTAAGTTACATTTGACTGGTGACAGAAATATGACGAAATTTATGCTCGTTTCGTGAAGACCACTGTAACTGCATGTCGGTATGGATACATATTGAGAATATATAAAAATAATTAATAACTTAAAAGTTTTACTGTAGTTTACAAATTAGTAAAAAGTAAGCGTAAGCAAACAAAACCATACATAGCTTTTATTGACCGTACATACTTACATATTACTTTGAATTTCACATAAAATTATCATTTTATTTTTAAAATATATATTATATCGACATACATGCCAATTAAGAGCAAACTTCACAAAGGTAACGAGTGTTACGAAAATTATCGTCAGTTTTCTATGACAGTCTACAATCTCACCATTAAAATTGAAGGGCATATTATATTTGAAAGATTGAAATGACATGGGCGTGGCTTAACCATATTGTACTTAGCCCTGTAATCCTAATAACATTTGAACAAAGATATAGAAAGTGCGCAAACCGCCTAAAAGCACTTTACGTAGGGGCCCACACTATAAAGCTTTTTCGAATCGTCATAAAAAAACCATGTAAAGTTTGGAGAGTACAGTAGAAGTCCAAACTTATTCTTAATTTAAATTATTGAAGTAGGAAAGCTGTCGTGTGTTTATCTACCCAGCATTGTTTAAGTCGTGATACGACAACATAATATTAAAAATAATATATCTATTCAATAAATCAGACTTTGTAGACCATATAAGCAGAGAAAAACTAACAGTATTATTTCAGTATTATTTGAAAGTAGGCCCTTTTTAAAATGTTAAATAAGTTACTAAGTAACTAATTAATTCTTAACAACATTAAAACAATATAGTAATAGTATTTATTCGTTTGTTTCCTTTGTTCATTGCGATTTTATTGTGTCATGGTTTAATATGTTTTTCTGAAAAAAATCAACTATGGATAGACGTTTACAATAGTTTTCGATATTATTTCTCGTTTTCCTACTCATTAAAATACGATAGGTTCGCAATATTAACCAAGAGTTATAATTAAGATGCATGCATTACAATAATATTGAATTACTTGAATGTAATGAATTTTAATTTAAATAAATGATGATAAATATGCATTCTCGGCCCTAGTGTATGCTCGGCCTTATAATGTTATAAGGCCGAGCACAATACACGCAATGTATTGAAAGCGTTCTATTTGGGATACATTTTGACAATAGGTAACATGTGTTACTATTACGCGCTAATGAGAAACGCAACTAGCTTCTATTTTCCTATCGTTTTCATCATGTCGCTTTAGTATGTCAGTACGTTACGCTTAACCCATTTTTTGGTTATTTTTGGCTACATAATGCATCAATATTATAACAGAGTTAATAATAATACTTAATTATAACAGTTAAATATTCAGGAATTTAAAAACAAACATGTCGGCAATTTTTATTAGATACGGCGTTAACAATCTACCAGACCTTGCATTTCTTGTGGGGGTTCATGGGAGATCCGGGGGGACAGTTGAAGTCGGTTGCAAATTCGTCCATGTTGGATAGAGGGCCCAGAACCCTGAAGCGGCCGGGCGCGTGGAATCCAGTAGTGATCCGTAGTTTGATAGCCTCGTTACGGTAGACCGAGCACCAGGTGCTTGCTGCGCTAAGCCAGAACATCTGTGGGATTTGGTTCAGTATCAATATAATCATGTGTCGCCAGCAGTGAGGAGTGCTGCAGAAAATCTTAGGATGACTAAAAGATTGCTTTGTTTAGCACAATCAATGAACTAAACGAAAAGTGGAAAATAAAACTACTACTAAATGCTCCTGTGATTTCTCTGGTGTTGCAAAAGAATGTGGGCGGTGGTGATCACATTACATTTAGAGCGCTTTCGCACTACGTCCGATCAGAGTTATATCCGTAACCGTTAAAATACAGGTCTATAAAATCTTGGACCGAATTCGGCTATTGCTTACGCACTCTGATCTCTTATCCAATTTCAAGCGATTCAGAAGCCATTTTTTGGCATACGGCATTTATGCGGTGCATTCATGTCGTAAGTCATGAGTCCTTTCAGTCAGTGTCAATTTTTGGAGGATTAATTGGGCTCATATGATTTTTATTAAAACACATGTACGTTACTATTATCACCATTAATTTTAATAAACCAATTAGCCGTTATTTAGCTGGCTTATTTTAAACGTTTAGCTGGCTGATTAAGTTCGCAGAAAAAACTGAACTTAATAAATTTATAACAAAACAGCTTTCACTGCAAGCCTATGAAGTATATTGGATGCCTGGTGCGCCCCCCAGCTACTTATCCTACCGCTCAGATGCGGTTCGGACGCAGTGCGCGAGCGTTCATACAAATAATACTATGGCCTATGATTAACGATTGACGGAAAGAAATCGGATGACGGAAGCCAGATTTGGTGCGAAAAGTATCATAGAAATACTTCTACAACTACTCCGGACCGTATTTTCATGGGTACAGATCGGACTCTGGTCGGACGTACTGCGAAAACGCTCTAACAATGGCAATATCCGGCGAAAATATGATAGTTATGGATGAACAAGTTATGACGTCATCAAAAATAGTTCAATTTTGTTATTGCTAAAGTTAGTTGATGCAACTCAGCCTTAGTGTTATATTTTTTGTAAGACACGCTTTTTTAAAACTTCAGGTGTCTATGGTTTATGGGATACAGCATACAGATAGTCCTAGTAACCATAAAACATAGAGTTAACCTGTCGTGGCGAGAAATTCTCAAGTCCGGGCAGTCGTGGCTCTTCTCCATGGCGCTTGGTCCAGGCTTGGTAAGCGTAGTAGGCCTCCTTTATACCGCCGTTATCAGCAATGTTCTCCCCCTGAGTGTTCACTCCATTCAACTGTAAAATAATATAATAAGCCAGAATTTTATAAAGCAATTTATTTGAAAGTCGTGGCAGATCACACAATAACTATTAACGCAGGTTTTTCGAAGGCTCTCGTCAAAATTTCTAAAATATCGAAGAAAAATGGCGGGGATTTGAATAACCTACTTTTGTTCGCGCGACGTTCGACGAAGTGTGGAACGCGCGTAAACGAAAGTGTTCTTTTTTTGAAATTCATACAGATACCACGCATCGAGCAATAAGAATGTGGCTGTCTGTTGAAACTCTTTGCGCATGAAGGGATAAAACAAGAAACAAAGGAATGTTATTATAAATTTGTTTGTCCGTTTGGATGATGTAATTGTTATTAGGACATTGGGTGTTTTA